>NW_028327182.1:13944250-14247000 GCF_987537825.1 Furipterus horrens
ACAAATGATAAATTAGAAGTCTTAAAAATAACCAAAGAACCCTGACTGGTGTGGCTCAGTGAGTTGGGTGCCATCCAGATCACTGGTTAGATTCCTGGTCAGGGCACATGCCTGAATTGCAGGCCAGGTCCCCAGGGAAGGGTGTGCAAGAGGCAACCACACATTGATGTTTCTCTCCCTCTCTTTCTCCCTCTCCTCTCCTCTCCCTAAAAAAAAAAAAAAAAAAAAAATTAATTAATTAAATAAAAACAATATCATTTACAACAACAAAAATATATGACACTTGGGGATGAATATGGTAAGATATGTACTAAACCTGTACAGAGAAAAGTACAAAACATTGCCAAGAGAAATTAAAGAGAGCCTAAATACATACACAGTCCTTCTCACTCATTCGCAGAAGATAGTTCCAAGACCCCCAGTGGATGACTAAAACTGCAGATAGTAATGAGCCCCATATATTTTATGTTTCTTCCCTATACATGCATACATACCTGTGATAGAGTTTAGTTCATAAATTAGGCACAGTAAGAGATGAACAACAATAATAGATAATAAAATAGAACAATTATAGCAAGATACTGTATTAAAAGTTATGCGAATGTGGTCACTCATTTTAACTCAACCTTTACTAAAGTTTTTCTATAGGCTTGGTGCTTTTTGGAGCAACACATTACAGGCAGTCAGAACATGTTTGCCGTTCATGTCTTCCACCCACAAATTCAATGTCTTTTTCTTTCTAACTAAGCACTTTTCACACATTGTTGCCTTCACTTTTGTAGGCTGAGATGAGATAGCTAAATTAGAACACATTTGTTTTTCCTTCTTCGTATTTTCACACATAGAATAGTCATTGTTACCTTAGATCTCAGCAACCTCAGCATTTAATATTTTTCTTTCCGTAAATTCAGAACGTTTACCTTTTTATTTGAAGGAAGCTCTTTAAGGCTCCTCTTCAGCATATCGGAATGGCCAGCATCACCACTCTAGCACCTTGAGGCCATCGTTAAGTAAAATACAGGTCACCTGAACACAAACACTGATACTAGAACAGTTGATCTAATAGCCTAGATGGCCGCTAAGTGGCTAATGGGCAGGTAGCATATACAGTGTGGATCCACCAGACAAAAGGATGATTCATGTCCTATCAGGCTGAATAGGGCTACTTAAGGTCTCACTAAGCTATTTAGAAAAGCATACAGCTTAGAAAACAAAGCAATAGAAAGGGCAACTGCAATTGTGTTAACGAGGCTGAAGATTCTGTATTGTTAAGATATTAATTCACTTTGAAGTGATCTACAGTAAATCCCCATCGAAAACCTAGCGTGTTGCCCAGCCAGCATATGAAAAGAGGCTTAACATCACTAATTATAAGAGAAATGCAAATCCAAACCACAAGGAGATCTCATTTCAAACCCATTCCCTTCGCCACTATGAAAAGGACAGAAGATCACAAGGGTTGGAGAGGATGTGAAGAAATTGGTATGCTTATGCACTGCTGTTGATGAGAATGTAAAATGGTGCAGCCATTACAGAAAAAGAAAACATAAAGATTTCTCAAAAAATTAAAAAAAGAATTGTTATACAATCCAGCAAGCCCATTTTAGGGTATATTTCCAAAAGAATTCAAAGCAGGCTCTTAAAGGTATATTTGCATAACTATGTAAACTACAGCATCATTTACAATACCCTAGAGGTAAGAAGCAATTCAAAATGTCCCTCAGTGGGTGAATAGGTAAAAAAATGGGGTGTATATGTACAATAGACTATTATGCAGCTATACAAAAGAAGAAAATCCTGTTACATATTACAAATGTGGAATAACCTTGAAGAGCTGGGCACAAAAGGACAAATACAGTATAATGACATTCATATGACATATTTAAAGTAGTCAAAATCTCAGAAACAGAAAAAATAAAGGTGTTTGCCAAAGGTTGGGGGGAAGGAGAGGGTGGAACAGTTAATGTTTAAAAAAGTTTAGAGTGTCAGTTTCAAAATGAAAAGTTTTAGGTATCTACTGCACCAAAATGTGAGTATATTTAACACTACTGAACTGTACACCCAAAAACAGTATGATAGATTTAGTGTTATGTTTTTTACTACCTTAAAAATTCTAACATTGTTTTTTTTGTAGAATTTGACAAAATTATTACAAAAATCAATGTGGAAATACAAAGCATATTATCTGCTATAAGAGTGAAATCAACATGAAGAAAGGATAAAGTTGAAGAATCAGAAATGCCCCTGATTTCAAGGTCAAAGCTACCTGATTTCAAAACGTATCAAATATCTACAGAAATTATGGTATTATGATCCTTAAATGAAGATCTGTGTGTAACAAATAGAGTCTAAAAATAGATGCACATATACAAGTAGGGCAAGAGTAGGTTTATGGTTGTGAGTAGGTGAAACACAGAGTTTATTCTTGCATTATTATTTATTAATTATTGTATATACCCTGTATATGGAAAACTGATTTTTGACAAAAGTACAGTTCAGTGGAGATAGTTTTGTTTTCAACAAATGGTACTAGAATAATGAAAAGTCCATAGTGGAGCTAAATGGAAAACCAAAACCTGTATTTTCAGAAGAAAACAAAGACATAATCTTGGTGACTTTGGATTCATTAATATTAAAAATGTTAGTTTACCAATATTGAGGCTAAATATATGGTGACAGAAGATAAGTTGGCTTTGGTTGGTGTGCACACAATGCAATATATAAATAATGTATCATAAAAATGTACACTGGAAACCTATTAATCTTATTAACATATGACACCCAAACATTTTTAAACATCATTGTTAAAAATAATGAGAAGACAATCAACAATTGGGAGAAAATATATGTGCTCAAGGACTTGACTAACATCTTTAATACATAAGTAAATCTCTGAACTCAATAATAAGAAAATAACCCAATAAAAAGATCAAAATATTTGAATATACACATCACTAAAGAAGATATACCGATGTGTCTATCCAGATATTTTGACCAATTGCAGTGTATACATATAAATATATATATATATATACACACACACTTATATACTATGATTATATATATATATATATATATATATATATATATATGTATGTATTTATATATATACTATAATGGAATACTATTCAGCCACAAAGAGGAAGAACTGTTGATACATGTTATTGTATTAATGGATCTCAAAATAATTATGATGAGGAAAAGATGTCAGACAAAAAACAGAATACATAATGCATACTCAGAGATTTTATTTACTCAAAAATTCTAGCAAATGCAAATAAAGCTTGAATAGCAGAAAAAGATTTATGGTTACCTGGAGATGAGGAATGCATGTGGATGAGCAAGAAGAAGATTATGTAGGGTCATGAGGAAACATTTCAGGGTGATAGATATTTTCATTACCTTGATTGTATGATTGTTTCATTGGATTATGCATATGCAAGATGTATCGAATTATATGCTTCAAATATATGCATTTACTTATTTTGTTAATTATACCTAAAATAATAAGCAAAAAAATAATAATAATTCAACTTCTCTTCTCCCCAAAATAAAGATATTCAGTCAGAAGTAAATTGTAATTTTACTTGGGATAAAAGCTTATATCAGTGCTACATTTGGCTGCATTTTGGATTAGTTTAATTATCGCTGATAGTTATTAGTGATATTTTTCCTTTTTATTTAATTTATTGGGGTGACACTGGTTAACAAAATTATACAGGTTTCAGATCCACAATTCTATCACACACCATCTGTACTCTGTACTGTGTGTTCACCATCCCAAGTCTCAGTCAATCACCATTTATTCCCCCATCCTCTCCTCTATTTCCCTCTAACCCCTTCCCTCAGCAGTTGCCACATTTTTGTCCATATCCATGAGTTTTGTTTTTATTTTCTTCTCTTTCTTTTTTGCTCAATCCCTCCACACACACCCAGTCTCCAAACCCTGGACAGCTATCAGCCTGCTCTCTATCTATGAGTCCCATTGGTATTTTGCTTGTTAGTTCATTTTATTCATTAGATTTCCTATGTGAGTTAAATCATATAACATTTTTCTTTCTCTGGCTGGCTTATTTCACTTAGCATAATGCTCTTCAGGTCAATCCATGCTGTGGCAAAGGGTAAGATCTCTTTCGTTTTGATGACCAAGCAGTGTTCCATTGTGTAAATGTACCATAGCCATTTTGCCTGCTCTTCTACTGATAGACATTTGGGCTGCTTCCAAAACTTGCCTATTGTAAATAACACTGCACTGAACATAAGGATGCAGATACTCTTTCAAATTAATGTTTCAGGTTTGTTCAGATATATTCCCAGAAGTGGAATCGCTGGATCATAAAACAGTCCCATTTTTAATATTTTGAGATAACTTTATACTACTTACCACAATGGCTGCACCAATCTGCATTCCCATCAACAGTGAGGTTTACTTTTTTGCTCCACATCCTCGGCAACACTTGTTTGTTGATTTATTGATGTAACCATTCTGATAGGTGTGAGGTGATATCTTGTTGTAGTTTTCATTTGCATCTCTCTGATAATTAGTGCTGTTTAGCATCTTTCCATATGCCTATTGGCCATCTGCACATCCTATTTGGAGAAGTGTCTATTCAGCTCCCTTTATCATTCTTTAACTGGAATGTTTTGTTTGGTGTTGAGTTTTACAAGTTATTTATAAATTTTGGATATAACTCCTTATCAAATATATTGGTGGTATATTTTTTATTTCTTCAATGAAAAACTATAATTTGAAACATCCATGTGTTTCTTTTTTGTTTTCTTACTATAACCAGTATGTTTGTGTGTGTGTGTGTGTGGTGTGTGTGCGGTGTGTGTGTGTGTCTGTTATGTCTGTGTTTTTCTCTTTATAACCAGGGAATACAATTTTAAGAAACCAAAATAAAATATTGGAATAGAGAGGGAAAGGGAAAAAAATAAGGTAGTGTTGGCTAAATATTTATATTTACAAACCCAAACAATTGAAAACTCTTTTAATTAAACAGTAACTTACCGAAGATCATATTTTTCTGTATTCAAGAAAGATCAGTTTGCTTTTATTTAATTGTGGTAAAACATATATAACATAAAATTATTATTTTAATAATATTTAATATAACTGTAGTATATACCACATTTTAATTTATCATTCATTATCACTGGACATTTGGTTTGTAAATACTTATTTCTCTTTTTTTAATAATGTTGCTATGCATATTAGTGCACAAATGTCTGTCTGAGTCCTTGCTTTTAATTATTTTGGCTCTGTACATGTAAGTGGATGCTGAATTACATAGCAATTCTATCATTAATATTTTGAGGAACCAACATTCTGATTTTCATAACAGCTGTGTCATTTACATTTCCACCAGCAATGTAGAAGGGCTATAATTTCTGCACATCCTTGCCAACATGTCTTTTTATTTTCTCTGATTTTTTTTTCCTAATGGTCATCCTAATAGCTGTGAAGTGATATCTCATTGTGGATTTGATTTGTATTATCCTAATGATGAGTGATGTCAGCTTCACTCTCTTTTGTTTCTTTTGTCTCTTTTTAAAAATATATATATTTTTATTTCTTTTTTCTATTACAGTTGTCCCACTTTTTCCCCCATTGCTCCCTCTCCACCCAGCCCACCCTTTCTCCCACAGTCATTCCCCACCTCATTGTCCATGTCTATGGGTCATTTATACTAGTTCCTTTACTTAAAGCCTTCCCGTACTTACCCCACATCTCTCCTTCCCCCCTGATAACTGTTATTCTGTTCCTTCCTCATTTTTGTCATTTGTTTGTGTTGTTCATTAGTCTCCTGTATCAAGGTGATATCATATGGTATTTTTCTTTCATTGCCTGGCTTATTTCACTAAGCATAATTCCATCCATGTTGTTGCAAAAGGCAGGAGTTCCTTCTTTCTTTCTGCTGCATAGTATTCCATTGTGCAAATGTACCACAGTTTTTTAATCCACTCATCTACAGATGGACACTTAGGCTGTTTCCAGCACTTAGCTATTGTAAACAGGGCTGCTATGAACATAGGGGTGCGTAAGTTCTTTTGAACTGGGGTTTCAGGGTTTTTTGGGTATAATCCTAGAAGTGGAATCGCTGGTTCAAAAGGCAATTCTATTTTTAGGTTTTTGAGGAAATTCCAAACTGTTTTCCACAGTGGCTGCACCAGTCTGCATTCCCACCAGCAGTGCACTAGGGTTCCCGTTTCTCCGCATCCTCGCCAGCACTTGTTGTTTGTTGATTTGTTGATGATGGCCATTCTGTCTGGTGTAAAGTGGTATCTCATTGTGGTTTTTATTTGCATGTTTCTGATGGCTAGTGATGTTGAGCATTCTTTCATATGCCTATGGACCCTCTGTATATCCTCCTTGAAGAAGTGTTTGTTCAGGTCCTTTGCCCATTTTTTAATTGGGCTGTCTGTCTTTTTGATGTTGAGATGTGTAAGTTCTTTATATATTTTGGAGATCAATCCCTTGTCTGATGCATCATTGGCAAATATGTTATCCCATATGTTTGGTTCCCTTTTCATCTTGCTGATGTTTTCTTTTGCTTAGCAGCAACTCTTTAGTTTGATGTAGTCCAATTTGTTTATTCTTTCCTTTATTTCCCTTACCTTAGGAGGTGTATTGGTGAAAATATTGCTACATAGTATATCTAAAATTTTTCTGCCTATGTTTTTCTCTAGGACTTTTATGGTGTCACATCTTACATTTAAGTCTTTGATCCATCTTGAATTTATTCTGGTGTGTGGTGTAAGTTGGTGGTCTAGTTTCTTCTTCTTCTTCTTCTTCTTTTTTTTTTTTTTTTTGCATGTCCCTGTCCAGTTCTTCCAGCACTATTTGTTGAAGAGGCTCTTCTTCCTCCATTTTGTGTTCCTTCTCCCTTTGTGAAATAATAGTTCACCATATAGACTGAAGTTTATTTCTGGGCTCTCTATTCTATTCCATTGATCTGTACGTCTGTTCCTATGCCAGTATCTGGTTGTTTTGATTATAGTGACTTTGTAGTATAGTTTGATGTCAGGTATTGTGATTCCTCCTACTGTGTTCTTCTGTCTCGAGATTGCTATGACTATTCAGGGTCTTTTTTGGTTCCATATACATTTTTGAAGTATTTGTTCTAAGTTTGTGAAATATGTCACCGGTATTTTAATAGGGATTGCATTGAATCTGTAAATTGCTTTGGGTAGTATGGACATTTAAGTGACGTTGATTCTTCCTATCCAAGACCATGGTATATGCTTCCATTTATTTGTATCTTCCTTAATGTCTTTATTGAGGGTTATCTAGTTTTCTTAGTATAGGTCTTTTATGTCTCTAGTTAAGTTTATTTCTAGGTACTTTATTTTTCATGTTGCTATAGTAAATGTGATTTTTTTCCTATTTCCTATCTCTGAAATTTTATTGTTGGTGTATAGAAATGTCTTCAATTTCTATAGACTCCTCTAAAAATACTATTCAACATAATAAGTGAATTTGGCAAAATAGCAGGGTACAATGTCAGCTTCTCTTCATGTGATTGTTGAGTTTGCTTCTTTGGAGACACGTCCATTCAAGTTTTTGTACATTTCTTTTAGATTGTTGAGTTTTAAGAGTTCTTTTACATTTTGTATATTACTTACTTATCAGATATCTGACTTGCAAATATTATTTTCTTCTTCTATCTTGATTCTTTTTTAGACTTTATTTATTTATTTTTAGAAAGAATGGAAGAGAGGAAAATGAGAGGGAGAGAAACATCTCACACACCCCAACCTGGAGGAACCCACAACCCAACCACATGTCCTGACCTGGAATTGAACCAGCCACCTTTCACTTTGCAGTATGATGCCCAACCAACTGAGCCATACCAGTCAGGGCACTGACTTTTTTCTTAATGACCGGATCACTTGCAGGCTTAGCATAAGCCTGCAAAAGTACCTATTATTTTTCTCTACAAACTTTGTCTCCTCACCTATGATCTTAATGATCATTAAACTTATGTTCTTCATGAACATTGTTTTGAGTATAGAGCGGATTAATTTAGTTCAGACTCAAAGAGGTGGTGAGGTTTTGCCATTCTTTGCTCACACTTGATCAGACAGCAATAACTGTGGACAATGTACTTTGTACAGAAAGAGGAAAACATAAATAAGTCAAATTTCTCTGTAGGTTTTACAAGGGTTCAGAGTTATCTATTAGAACAATCTCATTTATATTCTTCAAAATGTGTTTTGTCATTGTACTATCCTTTTCAAGGGCATAAAATTTATCAGCACATTTACTTGAATGCTCCACTTCATCAAGCTGCTTTATAACAATTTTTGTAAAATTTTATTTCGCTTTTAATGACTTTCTTAAGCTATACTTTGTCTAAAACTTTTTTCAGTGCATATTGCTGAGCCATTTTTACAGGCGGAGAATCTTGCTAGATATAAATAATGGAATAGAGCATAAACCACAGTCTGTATTATTTAGAAGCTAATGGCTATAATCAAATAAGACATCATAGTAACAAGCAGTATGAAGATGTGGAAAAACTTGGAACCCTTGTTCACTGCTGGTGGGAATATAAAATGGTGCCACCTTGGGAAACGGTTTGGTAGTTTCTCCAGATGCTTAATGTAGACCACCCACCTACCTCATGACCGAGCAATTCCTAAGTTCGTACTGAAGATAAATGAAAGTTATATCACACAGGAGAATTTTCACCACCGATTCAGATTTTACTTCCCAGCAATTGTCATCAGTTTGGCTCAAATAAACTCATAACAATTATTATTTTTTAATTATATCACACAAAAACTTGTACATGAGTGCTTGTCATTTATTCATAATAGCTGAAAGGTAGAAACAACCCAAATTTCCATCAACTGATTTATGGATAAACAAAATATAGTGTATTTATAGAGTGGGAAATTATTTCACCTTAAAAAGGAATTAATTGATAATACTAACTACAGCATGCATGAACCTCAAAAACATTACGCTAAGTGAAATAAGTCTGTCGCAGAAGACTACATAGTCAATATTATATGAATCCATTCATATGAAATGTACAGAGGAGGAAAATATAATGAAGCAGAAAATAAGTTAGGGGTTGGCTACCACTTGGAAATGAGGCTGGAGGAATAGAGGGTGATAGCTAAAGGGTACAGAATTTCCTTGTGAGGTGATAAAAATATTTTAAAATTGATTCTGGTGATTGTTGCACATGTCTGTGAATATACTAAAAACCAGTATTACACACTTTAAATAAGTGTACCACATGCTCTATGAACTATATCTCAATGAAGCTTAAAGAAAACTGACACTGTATATTCAATGGTTAAATAAGGAAAAAAAAATGCTATTGGGTTGAAGGAAATTAGGGCACCACAAAATAGACATAGAATAAAGCAAATAATATTTTCAGATGCCCATTGGTGCACACAATATGATGTAGAAGGAAGGCAAAGTTTCGTGGAAGATAGATCTACAGTTATATACGTGAGATTATCAGTTATTATATAGATGCCTTTGTCATGGAACACCTCTGACATTTACTGTTTTCACCTGCTAAATAGGTATTGCCAATGAGTTTCTGGTATTATTACAAGGAAAAATTGCAATAAACTTCATCTAGCACATGTAAGATGTTCATTAATGGCATCAAATGTCATTACTGTCTGAGTAATCATATTGAGTGGTTTTATTTAATTCTTAAATATTGACTTAATTGCAATTTATTAGAAGCTTCACACAGGTTAGAATCTTGCACCATTATAATGAAGTCAAGTTAATATTTTTTATCACCTTATTTTATACGTTTTAATACATTTAAAATATCATTATTAAAATTTAATATTTTTGCTCTAATAAAATACCTTTAGATATCTCAGTGTATTATGAAAGTTGTACTTTTTCCTTTTTAAATGAGAAACAGAATAAATTGACAATTTTATACTAATATGTTTTTTATCTCATAAAATTTCATCAACAAGTTTAAGTAATGTGACCTTGCAGTTAAGTGTTCTTTCATCATTGAGAAATAGACATGTAATATCAGGTGTATTATCAGTTATTTAAAATGTAAACAAATAGATGTAATTTCTTTTGCTTGTAATCTAGATGTGTTTTTTTGAATTTATCATTACTTGTAATGCTAACTTATTTTAATTCCTATAGGTCATATAACCTCACTGTGAAAATTTTATTACTAAGAAATACAATATTGGTGTTGCTCCATGTTAGGATGTCAGGTTTGAAATCCTTTTTTATAGTTATGTCTAAATTATTTTATTATGGGAATATGTCTAATGACTAAATATGCTTTTCCTGCTTGAATTATGTTAGCAATTGTTCTAGATATAGCCTTAGAATAAAGGTATGGAATCAGTCCAGTAGGTTTGACAAATTTTGTTTATTCTTCACGGTAAGAGAGAAGTGAATTATCAGAGTTGAATTAGAATATGACTCAATCTAGTGTGCCACTCGCCAAATAAAATTTTTTTCCCCTGGATTAACACAATAATTGAATGAACATTTTCTTTAAAAATTCAATCCTGTTCCCAAAAGTTTGTCACACATTATTGCCTTTTTGTGGAATAACTCAGTATTTTTGACCGCACATTTTCAGTTTTTTACACTGTATTTACTCATAACATATTCTATGTGTTAATAGAATTGCATTGTCCTAGTATTTGTATTAATATAGTGTCAGGCAATCACTCCTGGCTTTCCAGTTATTACAGCTCAAAATAATCTGAAATCTATGAAATATTTTTAATATTTCACTTTGATTAAGAAATAAAATATTATCATCATGGAAGTAATGCCCACTATTATTAAAATTATACTTAGTTGAACATGCTACAGACCAGGTCAGAAAAAGTCAGACTGTGAAGTTCAACCTCATGATCTTAGAGAGAAATGCTAATGACAGGTTGCATCTTCTCTTCAAGGATAGTATGCTGGCTAGATCTGAAATAATAACATCGTTGTTCATTGTTCCAAAAATGCTGGGCTCCTTCATCTTTCAGCTAGCATTCTTCTTATCTTATTTCACTTATCAATAGATAATCTAATCCTTTCCTGGTTTTGATTCATGTTTTTCAGTTCATGGTGAATTGTTGCATGCCACATGAATGGACCTGAACTTCTGCATTCTCCCTCAGCCAGCTTCATGAATCTTCCAGCTACTGAACACATTTGCAAATTACTTCATAAAATCTCCCTTGACTTTCCAGATTGCTGTGTCTTCACAATAAGTTTAGAAATGCATACATTATTTATTCACCATAACATGTAAAATTGGTCACATTTAATAAGACTTACCATAATCTGGTATTTAACATAAATGAATTACAATACCACACACATACATGCATTCACATGCACACACATGGCCATAGGTAGACCGCTTTGATAAAGTTTCTCTCCCTACTATTGTGTATCTCTCTGGTATCTTGCTAGAGCTTCCTTCCTGGCTTACAGACTGCCACATTCTTTGTGTTGTCACAGGGACAGGGAAAGGGTAGGGAGTACTCTGGTGTCTCTTCTAATGAGAGCACTAATACCATCCATATAACCTTACCTAAACTTAAGTATCTCCAAAAGTCCCTGCTTTAAAAATTCATCACTTTGGGGAGTATGAGTTTCTACTAGTTTTTTGAAGGGGAAGGTGGCACAATTTACTCTGCAGAACCCTCTGTGAATCTCCTTTCAGAATGAAAGTTGGAATAACTATTCTCAGGAAAAGAGTTCTATCCCTTAGCCATTGTTTTAATTTGATGATCTTCTCCCCTTAACCTTCTCCACTAAAACCTGGATAATCTATTAGGATATATGTATCCTCCTCCTTGGTCTTACTTGTAAAGTCTGAGATATTCAGCATGGAGCACCACCAATGGTTGAGTTTTATACACTGTGATGCTCATCCAGCATCGTCCAGTGGCTGGTTCAACATTTCTGTGGAAAGATTTTGATAAAATATATAAATTATTAGAATAAAAATCATTCTATACTAAAGAAAATGCTTTCTATTATTTTACAGAACAACGTAAGTGCTGATTGTATTAAAACAATGGTTTTCATATTAGGATCTTCCGTTTATCTTTGAATAGTAAAGAAGCACATTAGAGTGAACTTTGTAAAAACAAAGTCATAGTTTTCTGAAATGGAAATATAGGTATCTGTTAGAAAAACAGGAAGATAACTCAAAGCTTAATCTTAGTTCCCACTCTTTTCTAGGTTTTATGATTTCTAATGATGGTTCCCCTTTTTAAGAGACCTACTGAATCCCATGAACATAATTTTTCTTTACTTAAATATATACATTAATGTGTTTCTTCTAGTAATAAAGTGTTGCAGGACCATATGTTGTCCAGTATTTACTATAAGTAGGTAACAAGATAAAGTTTTCTTCTTTTCTCATGATTTCTCTTCTACTGAATGTGTCCTCAATCCCCCTTTTAGGCATGTAGTTTCTTCCCTTTCTTGGTTTGGTACATTGAACCAGGGAAGAAATTGCTAAGGAATATAGGCACACCATCTAATATTCATCAAGGATATTATGCTATCATAAATGTATTATAAAAATAGTTGCTTTTAATTAAATTCCCTTAGAAGACTGGAAATGATTTTCCTAGAGTGACAAAAACAAAATAAAGATGATGGCTCATGAATAAAAAGAATCTGCAAACAGTTTTCCAGTCAAAGCCTTTGGGAGGTGAGAAAAACTCAGTTGCCTTATGAAGTTAAGCAGAAATAGAACTGTAATAACCTCTGCGCTACAGCAGGGCCTAAAATAACAGAATGTCTCAAATAGTCAAGTGGTAGACCAGCTGGCTAGACTTGAAGGAACCTCACGAAGAAGAATGAATGATACTTCAGCAACTACCAGTTAGATTAAATCAGGTACCAAGGACCAGAAGGAGTATGGACTTTTCAGTCTACAATGGAAAACAAAGAGAGAGAGAGAGATGATACCTCCCACAAATGCCCCATAGTCATGTTATCATGTAACTCCCCCCAGAATGGAGCTGCAAAGCAGGAGAGAAAGGGGTTAAAAAATGTACTGAGACTAAATTTTGGATACCTTAGTCAAAATTTTAAATTTTAAGTAAAAATTAATGGAGATATATTTATTCAATATGTACTTGAGAGCATACTGTGAAATAAAAGAGACACATTCCCTCTTCTCTAGATGTTTATAATCTAGTAAGAGAAATATATATTAAATAATCACAAAAATTATTACTATAAGTGATTAGTAGAAGATGAACATCCTATAAAAGATGGAGATTACAGAAATTAACAATAGATTGTACTGCCCTAACCAAGAGGAACAGGGGATGCTGTTTCTGGGGAAATTTTATCTGAACTGAGAAAAGAAAGGTAATTAGAAATTAGTTAAAATGTTGCTAACCGGAGTGTGGATGCATTTTGAAGATAGGCATAGTGGATGAGACAGAGTTCAAGCAACCACAAGGATCTTAAGATGAGCTAGAGCTAGACCCCAAAAGTCAATTAAGGGGAGAGAAAGGTGGGTAATCAGCTGATACAAGGAGACATCATAGGTCACTTTCCAGAATTTGGGAACCGTGAAAATAGCAATGAGAAGCTACCAGAGGAGTTTACATGTGAGTATGGCATGGGCAGATATCTATTTGAGAAAAGTTTATCCCTGAAGCCCCTACGCCCTGTGAACAGTGGAGAGTGCTGAGCAGTTAAGAAGCCAGTATTCAAAGAATGCATTACAAGGTTACTGCAGTCAGGCAGGCAGGAAATAACATAGTTTGTACAGAAAGGTAACAGTGAATGGGGGAAAAAAAACAAGGACAGAAGACAAAAGTGACAGGACTTTGATGAATGTTTGGATATTGAGAGTTAAATGAAAAGGGTTGTCAAGGATAACCCTTAAGTTTCTCCATACGGAATGACATATGTGGTAGAGGGTATGATTTAAGTAAAACACTTATGAGTTTGCACACAAGGCCTTATATAGACTTCAGTTTTCACTCTTAGTGAAAGCAAAGACACTGTAGGTATTGAGCAGAGGAGATACATTACCATAGTCCCTTGCTATATCGCGGTTCACTTATCTCGGCCTCACGTAAACTGAGAGAAGGGAGTGTTACCTCCCTTGAAGATGAAGGGGGTCAACTATATGGTGATAGATGAAGATTTGACTTTGGGTGGTAAAACAAACAATGCAGATGACGTATCATAAAATTGTTTATTTGGAATTTATAAAGTTTTCATAATCAATGTCACCCAATAAATGTAAATTAAAAAAAAAAAGATTACATTTAAAATGGATGGATCCCAAGTCCTTGAAAAATACTTTTGTGGGTTGTAAAGCTGACAACAGGTTATTAATATATTAATATCTCAAAATGGCAGAGAAATAATTTAAATCATAAATTCTTTAAAGTAAATGTTATTGAAAAATAATGTGTCTAAAGTCTAGTCAAGCTAAGATATTGTTAAGTCCACTAGTTCACAGGTGAGGGTGGACACAGAGACATTTTTTTTAAAATGTGACATTTCTTCCTCATTTAGTATTTATCTTGCTGTGTCTGATTATTGGTTCATTGTAATTAATAAAATCATTCAGTTTCATCTGCTGAGATAAGAGATCGAGTATGCATATTTTCTTTTATTGAAACATTTTTCTGTTACATCTCCTTGTAATATGTTTGAGTATTCTTTCATACTGAATTTCATTCAAGATACCCACCTCAGAGTAGTGTGTGTGTGCTTTTTAATAGAACATTTGCAGTTTATTTGTAATATCTGGAGTGTTGAGGTCTTTTTATCTACTTATTCTTTCTTACACTGATAGATATAAACATATATTCACAAGGTCTGTACAGAAAAAGTCCAGCCATTGTTAATATAATGAAAACATTTAACACAACATCAATATTACCTTGCAGCCAAGGAGAGTGGACTGGAGTGCACATGCGTAAACAATGCCTACTTCACTGTACTAGTCAGGGGGGTGTTAGATGTGGTTGAGTGAGCATGTGTACTGTGTGGTCATTGCATTCAAAATGATTGACCAAGTAGAGCAACAAATCTGCACCAGATTTTGTGTTAAACTTGAATATTTCTCCACAGAAATTATTTGAATGATTCAGAGATTATTGGCAGCTTCATCACGAGAACACATCCACTTATGAATCATGTCTCCTTGAGAGATTTTGGAGACGTATCAAGTCACCCAAGTGATTCAGCCCCACTACAGCCCAAATTTGGTGCCCTGCAATTTCTGTTTTTTCACAAAACTAAAATCACCTTTTAAAAGGAAGAGAGTTGGACCATTAATGAAATTCAGGAAAATATAACGGCGAAGCTGATGGAGATTGGAAGAACTGTGTAAGGGTCCAGGGTGCCTACTCTGAAGGAGATGGGGGTGTCATTGTCCTATGTACAATGTTTCTTGTATCATGTATATTCTCCAAAAAGTGTCTCTATTTTTCATATTATATGGCTGGACAAACACATGAAAAAATACATATTCATAATTATGAGGCATCCATGCCTTCATAATTATAAGTCTGCATATATCTCATAAATAAAAGACAGTACTCATTTAATACAGGTCAATGAAAAGCATATTGGATGTTCTAATAAATGACAGTAATGAGGAAAAAGCTAGAACTGTACCAATCAATATAAATTTAAGGTGTATAATTTTAGATGTAACCAGCCACTAGATAACAATTATTTTTTAACCAAAAGGAGAAAATCACTTATATCATAGATATCAGGAAAAGAAAAATAACATTTTTTGCATACTATTCATATTTTCACGAAGACCAGGAATTTCAACGTAATTCTATTGGTGTTATTTCACATGTAAAATAGCCATGTTTGGTTAGTGACTACTCTGTTTTAAAGTGCAAATACAGAATATCTCCATTACTAAAACATATTCTGTTAGAACTGATACAGAAAGTCACATAAACAGATGCAAGATAAACTTAGAAAAATAAGCAGAAAATAAACTTGAAGTCTATTTGGATTAATATTGTGACAGTGACAAGTGTCTAACTGTTCAAAAATTAATTTACAGAGAAGTACTAATTAGATTGCATAAAGCTGTAAAACCTGCACAGGGTGGAAAGTAACTTAAGAAATAAAAATAGGCTTGGGAAAATAGCTGCTATAATTATATTTAAATGTTTCTATATGTTTATCACAAGAATAATATAAATATTACATGAACATTTCAAAGAATAAATTCATGTAAAATGAAGAAAGCCAATATTTATGAAAAATGTAAATTATAACACACATGAAGAGAGGAGTTTAGCAATATTATTCATCTCACAATGGGAAAACAATTAGGCACTATATATATATTTTTGTTTTTGTTTTAAATTGTTTTTCTATTACAGTTCTCTCATTTTTACCTCATTGCTTTCCTGTACCCCGTACCCCTCCTCCCCCACAGTCAATCCCCACCCTGTTGTCCTTGCCCATGGGTCATTTATACTAGTTCTTGACTAGACCCTCCTCCTTCTCCCTATCCCCTCCATCCTCAGTCACACCAATCTTTCCCTTATTTACATGCCTCTGGTTCTATTTTGCTCATTTGTTTGTTTTGACCATTAGTTTTCTGTATTAGGTGAGGTCATGTGCTATTTGTCTTTAGGACTATATTTCTAAAGACACAAGTTCTACTTCTGGCAATTTACCTTTAGAATATAATTTCAAAAATGGTAAAATTGTATATGTTTAGACATGTTTATAACAGTTGTTTTTTTTTTTTTTACTACAAATAATCAAAATTACCCTGTCCATTGTACAACGGGAAACTTGAAGGTAAATTTTTTTCTCCAATAATTTATAAAAAATGTAAAGCAACATAATATGTAAAAGGAAACCAATACAAAAGTTTTTCTCTGCTGTATTTACAACTCCGTACAGTTATGGAACTATATAAACAATAGTAAGAGAACAGTAGAAAAAACAGGCTTTCATAAGTCAGTGTGATTTTACAAAATAGCTGATAATGATAACTAATTGTGGTTATAATTAGTTCAACAATGTTTATTGACTGTTTAGATGACTTCAGGGTAGGCATAGTGCTCATCTCTTTATATTCATTATCTTAATTAATCGTACTAACAACCCAGCAAAGGAGCTATTACCATTGTTCATTTTACAAACGAGAAATGCAACTGAAAGAGGTTCTGCATTTTGTCCAATGTCACTCAGTCAAATAACATAACTCAGGGACTTAATGCAGGTTTTTGTTGCTAAAATGCTGACTGTGCGCCATAAAACAGACAAACAGTTAGATACAATGGAACATTCTCCATTTGCAAGAATTTTGTTTCCAGCATATGTATAAGGCTTATATAGACCTTAGAATACATTAATAAGGTGCTCTTTATTTCCTATGTATTATACTTGTAACACATTATTCTTTGTGTTCTCCAAAAATTATTGATAAATACAACTGTCTGTTAATAAAAAGTTTCATAATTTTTGTGTCTAAAAATGTAAGAATCATCAGGTTTCCCATGTCTTCTCCAAATGCAGTACACATTTCAAGGAACATTTTGAAAATAGTAAATGTTTCCCAGAAAGAATAATGTAAAAAAAAAATTCATGGCATATAAGAACATCATTTTTATGATCTCAGAACAATATTACATAATCTCAGAAATGAACTGCCCAACACAGGAATGAATCTGATAGAGGTCAAGATATCGTTTATACAACTTTCCTAAGAAATGAGCAAGTGTTTCTGATAACATCAGCTTCTTTTTATCATCCACAATTTTTAATGGTGAAACAATTTTCAACTAGGTCACATTCTTCTTAAGTGTAGAATAAAACAATAACTACATTAATCTTCTTTTGCTGCCATAACAAATCATGAGCCACTTAGCTGCTTAGAATAACACAAATGTATTATCCCATGGTATGTATAGGTCAGAAATCCATGTGGGCTCAGTAAGTATAGCAAGGCCATGTTTCTTACTGGTGTGGGGGCAAGTAATTAAAATTGTTATCAGAATTCAGTTCCTTGCAACTCTAGGACTGAGGAACCCACTGTTTCCTTTCTGACTTTTGGTCAGCTTTCATCTTCAGCTTGTGCAGGCCACCTGCATTTTCTAATAACTGGCACGCTACAGTGCCCTCAAGAATGTGTTGAATCTTTTTCAAGCTTCCAGCATATCTCACCTGTCTATCATGCTCTCCTTTGCCTCCCTCTTCTTATGAATATCTCTAACTCTACTACCCCCATTCTCATCTTTAAGAATTCATTGGACCTACTGGATTATCCCCTGTAATCTTCTTACCTAAAATCAGCTACTTAGTAACTTTGATTCCATCTGCAAAGTACCTACACAGCAGTACCTAGATCTGTGTTTGATTTGATTACCAAGGGATAGAAATTTTGGAGTACTGTATCTTCTTTAGAATTCAGCCTACTATAGTAACCTAAAAACACTCATCCTGGTTACTTTTGGCGTTAATCAAAGTTATATATATATATATATTTATCACAGCAATTAATCTTTGAAACATTATCAGAAATTTTAACATATGCATATCTAAACATAAATCTAGAAACTTTTTGAATTACTGAGTGGTCACTCTAGATTCTTTGACTAAAAAAGTTTGATCACTTTCATTTGGAGTTATAACTACATTTGTATCTGCCCCTATTCTTCAGCTATATGGCTTTTTTTTTTTTTTTTTTTTTTTTTCCCATTAAACTTTAAGTCAATGGTAGAGGCATCTCCAATTAAATATTTTGTTAGAAAACCTTGGCTATCTTAATTGAAAAGATATTATAAAATTACCTTACATTTCATTTAATGTCATTTCCTTTCTCTCAACATATGTAAATTGACTTTCCATATATTTAATATAATCAAAATAGCTACTTAAACCTTCAGCAGTGTTCAAGTGCACTTTCAACTGCTGGTGGTGATTTGGGGACATTGGAATACTTCACCCTTGGAGAGCGCACGTTGTCATTTCTTGGGAACACACGCGGTCAGACTAAGTATTTTTGCTTAAAATATCTACCTGTTGTATTTGATATCCCCAGCATATATTGAGATGCCGGTCCTTGGTTTGAATTCCTGATTTCTAAAGTGTAAAGCAGATATTCCTAGTAAAATGAAATCAAGTTTTTAAGGAAAGATCAGTCATAATATTAATTTTTATGTTTGGTTCATTACAGTCCACCGCCTACATCCACCCCTGCCTCAGGAAAGGACAAGCAAGACTGATGGTCTTTAATCACCATATTTTAACTCTAGCCTGGTCCTTTTTTTCAAAGAATAATTAGAATGCAAAATGTAATTCCCTCCTCTAAGACTATTATTAGTTACACTAGTATACTGTAATATAGTATCATTTTAAAAATTGCATTCTTCCACGTTCAATCATTAATGGAGCCTAGCAAAACTGAGCTAAATTCATCGGCCTTGTTAATCCACTAAAATCTTCTAAGATAGGCAGGAACACAGTTCTGAACACTTGACTCCCATTTTAATGGAAATATATTCTCAAGACATAGATCTCATTTGTAAAGTTTAAAATGAATGCCTCCTTTTAAATCAAGACAACTGGGAAGTATGTGACTTTTTGACACAATCACTTTTTAAGCTGGAAACTTTGCCCTCGCCTCAAATTACTTTTTCGGCTTCATCTCTTGCTCCTTTCATCTATTCAGCACATGTACCTGGGGCACAGAGCTCTGCACTAGGCAGTGGAGGGGGGCAGTAAAACCGAGCCCTCGTTTGCAGTGCTCCGTATGGTGCAGAAGCTGGGGGGTGGGGGTGGGACTGGTGCAGCGCTTTGAGGGCTGGAACCTAACTGCACAGGTGAAAATAAGAATATAGTACCTTCCTCACTAGGTGAGTACGATAATTCAATTTGGTTCTATAGATAAAAGAAAACACCATGTAAACTATACTGGACTGTTTAAATATATTATAACTATTTTAGTACTTACATTAAAAGTCTCGCTTCCCACTTGATTGAAGTAAATAGAGGACCGCAACGGTGCCAGTCCTGTTCATTTATTCTAACATCCAAAGGACTTTGCTTTCACATTTTCCTTCTACTCCTGTGTTACCTATAGCAGTACATTACCTCTACAGACATGGAGAAATTGATTACACACATTATTATTTCCTTATTTTGAAAAAGCAAATGCATTGTTTCATTTACATTAGCTACAACCTCTTTCTCTATCCTTACCATGATATTTCCTAGAAAAATTGTCTAAATTTATTGATTTAACTCCCTGTCATTGATTCTTTTGATGGTCCCCTAAAGATATTTTTTTTTGTCCCAAATTCCGCATACCTAGCTTTTCTTTTGTTATACCAAGGATTGTCTTAAGTGGAACAAATGATTTCTACCCTTATTATCCTCTAAAACAATAACATCTTACCCAGCTAAACACTGCTTTAAAACTTGTTCTCCTTGGCTTCTGGAAAGCTAATTTTTTATTCTCCTCAAATATGATTAACTTGACAAATAATTTGAGTACTCCTATGCCACTTAGACTTTCTCTGCCACTTTTGTTTTTCTCTGTCTTTATACCTGCAATGTGCCTTGGGTCATCTCCTTGTCACTTTTTCATGTTTTGTGTTATTTTTTTCTTTGATTAAACCAAGTTTCTTTCACATGCACGATATATATATATATATAACACCAATTATTGTTTCAAATGCATTCAGCATGCAAATAAAAAGCCCTTGCAACAGAGTGTTAACTAGTTCATACTGAAAGAATAATATTTAAAAAATAAGTGGAACGCAAAACCACTGAATGAAAGCTTGAAGATGATCAGGATAGTTATATTACTTCAAAAAATGTCACCACATACTACTTGTATGTTACAAAAAGAACTTGTTAGCTTGACAGTGGAGAAAATGCAGAACTCATCTTAGCCAAATAGTCAAAATTAACATCAATAACAATGGGGCACTGTCATCCAGTGTGTCCTAATGCATCTTAGTAAATGTGAATCACCCTTTATGTGGTATTCCTCATGAAAATGCAAAATATGAATATAATCAGGTGGAAAACTTGATAAACCCAATTGGGAGAATTCTATAAAACTACTTTTTTTTTTCAAAACATCAATCCATAATAGTTCTAGAGTATGTAAGTGAAACTGAAAATACATGGGGCAACAAAATGCAATGCATTTTTTTGGCTCAAGAATATTAATATTGCTGCAAAGTTCATTATTGAGAAAAACAACAGTGTATCGTGTTAAATGTACTGGATTCTTCATTGTACTGTGGTTATGGTAATGAAGATCCTTCTGAAGAGATACTGAAAAGGTAAAGAGTAACAAAGTCTATAATCTGTTTTTTAAAAGATTCTAAGAATTTTGTGTGTGTGCGTGCACTTCCATAGAAAGAAATAAACAAATGTTGCAAAATATCAAACATGGTGAATCTGAGTAAAAGCAGTATAGATATATATAGATGTTTGCTATATGATTCTTGCAGCTTTTATCAAGTTTAAATTTTAAAAACTATATGAGGCAAATACGAGGGGAAGAGTTGTGAAAACAAGAGAGAGTGATTCTGTCCTAAGAGAGCTTACATACTAAGACTGAAAATATATATGAAATATATAAAGACATAATTACAGATTAAGATACATTCTATGGAGAAAATAAATTATGCAATGTTGGAAAACCCTCTTAGAAAGTGAAATCAGGAATTCTTTCTTCAGAGATTTCACCTGAGCTGAGTTGGAGTGAATACCATGAAGACATGTGAAGAACTTGCAGATGAGCATCCTAAAAAAATCACAGGCGCTTGACCTATTCAATCCCTGTTTCTCCTCTCTCTTTACTGTCACTAGAGTTTTACTTTTCCCAGACTGTCGTGTAACTGGATTCCTGCAGTATGTAGCTTTCCCTGACTGGCTTCATTTACTAAGAAATATAAATTTGTGATTCATTCATGCTTTTTCAAGGCTTGATAAAATTGTTTCTTTTTAGTCCTCAATAATATCTCATTACATGAATGTATCACAGATTGTTCATCAACTCACCAATTGAAGTAACTCTTGATTGTTTCCAGCTTTTACCAATTATGAATAAAACTGCCACGAACGTTCACATGCAGATGGACAAAGTTTCAAATCAATTAAGTAAATGCCTAAGAACATGATTATTGGATTGTATATTAAAATGTTTAGTTCTGTCAGAATCTGCCAAACTGTTTTCTGAACTGGCTGTACCATTTGCAAGGAATGACTTTTAGTTACTTTGCAAAACCAACATTTGATATTACCAGTTTCTTTCATTTTTATTTGCACAATTCTAATAGATGTATAGTGGTATCTCATTATTTTAACCTACCTTTTAATGAAGTTTTATTGAAACCCAGTGGCAACATTTATTTACATGTTGCTTATGGCTGTGTTCATGCTACAGTGGCAGAGGTTAACTGTGACAGAGTTGTATATGACCTACATAGATTAAAATATTTATTATTTGGCCTTTTATGACAAAGTTTGAGAAACTTTTTTATTAAACTGTTAAAAAAGACAATGCAGAACATTAGGCTAAGTAAAACAAACCAATCAGAGAAAGACAAGTACCATATGATCTCACTCATACATGAAATCTAATGAACAAATTGAACCAACAAAAGTCAAAGTAGAGACAGACTTACAGATAGTTAGCAGGCTGACAGCTCTGGGGGGGCATTGTGGGAATGGAGGGATTAAACCAAAAAGAGAAAGAACTCATGGACATGAACAATAGTGTAGTGATTACTAGGGGGAGGGGTGGATGGAGGTGGAAGAGGGTATAGAGGCATAAATGGTAATGAAAAATACAATAAAAACAATAATCTATAATAACAACAAAATTTACATTATTATTCTTACCTAGAAATGTTTTTATTCTACTTTTACATTTAATTGATATTTAAACTGGATATAGAATTCTTGGTTGAATTGTTTTTATTCAAACACTGACAACAGTGTTCAGATTTTTAATTACATATTATAATAATTTTAAATAAAATTAAAATTATGCAAGTAAACTTATTTGTTTAAATACATTTGTTGGGGTAACTTTGGTTAAAAACATCACATATATTTTAGGTATACAACTTTATAATATGTTATCAATAGACTCCATCGTGTGCTCACCATTGAAATCTAAAATAAAATAAAATCTGCCTTTTATTATCATTTATTTGACTTTTTAGGTAAAATTCCAAATAGCTATGATGTATTACTAGGAAGTTTCATAGAGAATAAGTTCCAGATAAAATATATTATTACTTTTTGTTTTGATATGTTTCAGTATATTTGGAAAATAGAAAATTAAGTTAATATAAATCTTAGGAAGGGACACAGCATGAAGTACATAAAAGAAAAATAGAAAACAGAGGAACTAATGTGGTTTAATTGCATGGTGATACACACTAGAAATTTTATGTAATATGTCAACTTATTTTAAAACCAATTCCATGATACAGTTAGCACACTGTACAACATATGAAATTATATCATAAAATTTTCCTAGTGAATAGATAAATAAATGGAAAATCTAAGTTTTAAAACTATTTCTAAAGAATCACAAAAGTTTTTGTGTTTTCTGTGCTTTTACATATGAAATATCATACGTGGAAAAATTGATCATCTAAGTCCTTCTTTCTCAGTAATCAGTTGAGTGTGGCTCTTAACTAATGCTAATAATGATAACAGCTTATCAAGGGCATTTTTTATCTTATCAAAGTATTGGGTGAGTTTGAGGAATGATACTTAGCCACATGTAGACTCTCCTTACAAAAGCTGCAATACAAAAATAGATATTTGATATATCTGGTATATTTGGAAAGACAGACTGTCCAAGTGGCTGACATACAGTGGGGCAATGTGCTACAACCATGAACAGATAATAAAATAATTATTTCAATATCTAAAGGTATACACTCTATAAAAATGTAAAGAACATATCTTGGCCATGCACACCTGTAACTATACAGAAATAAGTCTCATACCCAGCACTGAGTACCTTGGGATATATCTTAAGGAAAAAAATTAGATAAACTGGATTTTAAAATCACCCTTGAAAATAGCTCTATTTTTATATAGCAAATGTGTCCATAAATGGTCACCAAGATTTAGATGAAAAACCAAAAAAAAAAAAAAAAAAAAAGATTTAGATTAGACAAATATTTAATTGCTTCTACTGTCACATTTGCCATTTAAAATGCATATTAAACTTGGGTAGAATAAATCAGAAATATGGGCAGCAACAATCTTTCTTAACAAAAGATTAGTTTAACTGAGGCTGCCACCAACCTACCTACCATCTGCTCTGCCTGTTTTCTTAGATTAAAACAATATACTTTAGCATATGGGACTAGGTTGTGAACACTAAAGGATTTTGAACATGTTAGCCTTCCTTTTTGGATTTCTGTTTTGTTTTGCTTTTGTTTGTTGTGATTTGTTATGTTTTTCAACAATGTATGTTTTTATGCCTTTAGGCTTAATTTAAACATCATCCTGATTGAAAGATAAACAGAACCACATGTCTTTTGAAGGATATTTTGTTTCTTAATTTGAGATTGGGCAACACATGACAGAGATAACTAAAAATTTTAAGAACATTTTCCCTGCCCCCACCTCTTCAGAGTTGTTTAATACATTGACAACCACTGCTATAATAAGAAAAGTTGCTCTCATTGTGTTGTAATCTTTCCTTATTCCCTTTGTCTTCTAAGAGTTCATAGGTCCAAGTGCACGGATGACCTCTTCTATGGCTACACTGTGTTGTCCTGCATGCTATCAAAATAGCAGTAATAATGGAAATACTATATAATATTAATCCTGTGTTTATCATGTAGCACATGTTGCCCCCAACTCCCTTATAATCATTAATTAATTCTCATAAAAACATAAATGTTAGGTATTGCCATTAAAAGAACACCACTGTATCAATGATGAATCAGAAGAACAATAGACTGTAGCTTTTCTGAGCATGATAATTCAGAGATGCCTTAATGTACTGAGACAGAACTAATTATCATTATCATGTCAAAACAGTCTAAGATCAAAACAGAACTTTTGGACAACTTGATCAATGATATGTTGAACCTCTATATCAAGACATACATAAGTTATTAAATTTTATTTTCATTTGTAAAATTGTATTCTGATTTCAAGCCAGGGATGCTATTATGCTTGACTTGATATTTAAATATTACACCTTTCTGTCCCTTATTTAGCTTGACATTTGCATCCAAATGAAGCAGCTTACTTTATAGATATGTATTAAAATAAATGCTAAGATGGGATTCATCACTGAATTGTTTTAGTCTGTCCAGTCAGGAAAAATCAGAATTTTGATTACTGAATTGTTCCTTTCTCATCATTTTTTACCATCAGAAACAAAGGACTGATTCTAAACTATTCTTTTCAGTGTTTTCTATTATTTCTGATGTAAATCTAGTCATGCCTCTTCCTTGTTACCAGTTTGTATGTCTACTTACATGAACAGCTTTCACAAAGTTGATTCTGCCTGTCAGTCAAAAAGGACAAGACAAAGACAAATTTCTGAAGACCTGGAACAGAAGATGAGAGAATGGAGAAATGAAAGACATGCAAGGTCAAAATCAAATATGTGGAAAGCTTTCTTGTTCATAACATCAGTTCCTGTCTGTCAGAATTACTAGTGTCTCTTCCGAAAACGGCTAAAATATAGGAGATCAGCCAGTAAGATGGGAAATGAAATAGTGTTAAAGCATGAGAATTTGTATCACTCTACGGTTTAACCCCGCCCCCCCCAAATCCTTAAACTTCGGACTGACTGGACTTAGAGTTCAGCTTTCTCACTTTTTTAAATGTTTCTACTAAAAAACAAGATTCTTAAAAACATATGTCCCTTGGTTTCTGAATCCGAAAAAGGAAAAGAATAGTTATGTGTTCCACCTAAAATTTTCTATGTAGATTAAATTAGTTAATGCAAGAAAAATACTTAAAATATTTTCTTACATTTAATACAAGCTCAATAAATATCATTTATTGACAATACCACTATTTTTTTGAATTTCAATAATATTTTTGAAAGAAAGGACAAGTTGTGACAACTGGTAAGAACTCAATAATAAATTGGGTGTTTGAGTTAAAGAAATCTGGTGTCTAACTTTAACTTTTTAATATTATGCAATTTAGAAAATATGTTTTATTTGGTTTAGAATTAGCATGAATTAAGGATTTTAAACGGGCTAGAATTTACATGAAATACAACTAAAAATTTTAATTAAATAAAAAATTCTTATATTGCTACTATTACCAGTTTAGTGGACTGAAAGAAGTAACACAGAAAAAAATAGTTTTGACACAAAGAGTTTAAGTAGATGTATTCTCAATTGGTAAGATTAAAGTAACTAAAAGATATATCAGTTACCCAAAATACATAATTGTGGGGCTGCCATCATTTCTTATATTCTTGCACATCTTATTTCTTTTGGCTAACACAATGGAAGTCTGCATGAACATAATTCAAAGAGATTCTAAGTAAATGAAAACAGCTGTTAACTGTGCTACTCAATGTTCTTTAAGACAGAAGCTAATAGAGTATCTTTGAAAAGTCCTACAGAAACAGAACTTGAGTATTTAAGTTGTTTCTGATCATAAAAGCACATAAATTGTTAACATAATTTTAAATTTTGAATTAAAAGACAATAAGAAAAAAAGGCAGATCATTGTGAAATACCAGAGAAATATTTATATTCTTATTATAAAACTTACCATTAATCCTGGGTAATATTCATGTACAAATAAATATATTTATTCCAATAACAATATATTATTTCTATTTATTATCTTAGGTGAGGTATAAAAACAGAATACTGAATTCTGTGAGCTTGAGGTGAAACCAGCAAGTTTATAATCTAATATACACATTTTGACAAGTTTGGACTGGAATACATATTTCTCCAAAGAAGAAATTCAAATGCTCAACAAATATATGAAAATGTGCTCAACATCACCAATTATCAAAGAATTACAAATCAAAACTGCATTGAGACATCACACTACACCAATTATAATGGTTATTTAAAAAATTAAAGATAATAAGTGATGGCGAGGATGTAAAGAAATTGAGAACTTTGTACAGAGTTGGTGGGATGTAATATGGTACAAGCACAACATATAACTATGATAGGAATTACTTAAAAATTAAAAATAAAACTAATATATGACCTAGTACTGTAAACCCACTCCTGAGTATATATCCCAAATAATTGAAATTAGGATCTTGAAGAGATCTTCACTCTGACATTTATTGCAGCATTATTCACAATAGCCAAGATATGGAAACAACCCAAATATCTATCCACAGATAAATAGATAAAGAAAATGAAGTATATATCATACATAAAATAAAATATCATTCAGTCTTAAAAAAGTATTAACATTTGTGACAACATGGATGAACCTGGAGGACACTGTGCTTAATGAAGTAAGTCTGTAACAAAAGAACTAATATAAGGAATGATATCGTCGTCGTCGGCAGCCGTCCGTCTCGAGAGACGATGGTGTAGCTTCTTAAGAGTCTATCTGCACCGCCGAGAATGGCTGTGCAGTCCGACTCGGGAGTGACATGGTATCTGTCTCCTCCCGTGTTGAATCGACATCTTGCGATGACGCTGAAGCTACAGAGCCTGGGCAGGGTAATATGGAGGGTCTGCTGTTGCCCATGCAGCAGACCCCCCCTCTCTTCACAGCTGAAGGGTCCAAGGGAAAGACGGAGTCGATACAGCTTGGCTTCAGGTGCGCCGCAGGAGTTGCCGGTGTTGACTACAACATCAAACCGCCTTAGGGACTCCGGCTCCGGATTTTCTGTCGGGGTTTACTCCCTTAGCCTTTCCCCTGAAGAGGTATGCCGCAAGGCAGCGGAGGTTTTTTTTTGGAATCAGAGTTTTCCTTCTCTGATGTGCCCTGACTGGAAGATCGAACCAGCGACACTTAGCTCGCAGGCCGACGCTCAATCCACTGAGCTAAACCAGCCAGAAGGAATGATATCAGAGATATACAAAGCTTATAACACAGCCTTGTTGAATAAACAATTGTAAAAAAAAAAAAAAAAAAAAAACTATATTAAAATCTTCTGAGCAATTAAAATAGCATTATATTATGGACGTTAGGAAGTGGAGACATGAAAAGAGGGTAGGTTATCACCAAAAATGTCCGACTTAATTTCACTACCTTTTCTATGGCTAGAACACAAATAAAAGGCCAACTCTGTTCATCACTGTGCATTCCATGTGTCCCTTTTATTCTTTTGCCCATAGATCTTCCTATGAAGAAATCTCAGGAATTAAAGAAAGAACATTCCAAATGCAAGTGAAATATAAATTGTTAACAATCTAAAAAGCAAAACTCTGCTTAAAGTCATATCATCCAAAATTCTGTCTCATGATTTTTTTCCAGTCTCATTTCATAGAACTCGATAACTCACATTTTACTGCAGCTCACAATGGTGCTTGGTGTTCATTTTATTCATTTCTTACTTGGGCTGATTCCCTTGGCTCAGACTAGCCTAAAGGACCACTCAAGTCTCATGTTTTCCATGAAATATTTAGTTACTACTGTTCAAATCTAATTTTTCTTAAAATAATGCTTACCAATCAAACAAAAATTTTTAATTATTATCTTTAAATCTTAACAGGGATTCAAAATTATCAAATGCTGGGGCCATATATGCCATTCCTATCTACTATCTATCTATGATCTGTCTATCCTTCTGCACATATAATTTTGACATTTATCAGAATGATTATAAAACAATATCAAATTACTAAGTTAAAAAATGTTTTATTTGTTCATAGATGTTTAAGGAGTGGAAATTTTTATATGGTGAAGACAGTTTGGGAGCATGATTGAATTTATTTTTAAATTGGCTTATACATACAATTGTATACTTTCTATTATTAATATACATCTTATAAAAGCTCATAGGATTTTTAAATTAATTAATGGATGGTATTATTTAATTCAGGCTACTTTTTTTTTTTATAGAGTTGACAAAGTACAAAGAGAGATGTTTTGCCTAGGGCATTATATTTTCTAACAAAAATACCCCAAAATATAGATGTTTTATTTCTGAATCAATGATGAGGGACAGACATGAAATTGTGGCTTTTAGTTTTTGCAGAGAATGAAGTTGATACACCAAATCTGAAACTGGCCTGACACAGTGTTTGAAATATTCTTTTCCCAAATTGCAACTAATCTGGGGCAAATTGTTATAATTGTTTGCATTATTAGATTGAAGTAAAATTAACACAAATAAAGGGGAAAAAAAACAAAGTTTACAAATCAAAGTAAGTGTAGATTAAAACATTCCTGTGAATGAACATAATCTAACATTCTTCATAGTGAGGCCATTTTCCTTCATTACTTAATATAAGGGATTTTTTTCCTATTAAACTTTTGATGCCACCTTTCTTCCTGTTGTAGAAAATTTTTACATGGGAAAGACTTAATTGTGGGAGCATGATTGAATTTATTTTTAAATTGGCTTACACATAAAATTATATCTTCTTTCTGTGATCAATATATCTGATTCCAAGCAACAGAACTCCTCACAAACATATTCTGTGAACCACACATGATGAAGGGGCTTACTAAAAAAGATAACAGATAATCTCAGAGTGCTCTAGAAGTTTTGAGTGTTCTAGTGATAGCGAGAGATCTGATTAAGACCACTGGGGAGAAGTAGGAGAGGCCGTAGGAGGAGTTTGCCAAGGCAATGGAAGGCAGTCTTGGATGGGATTGGCTGAGAAGCTAAATGCCTCCAGAGGCAAAGGCAATAAAAAGAGGGCTGGATCTTTGGCCCCTGGACTCTTTTGGCTCCTGGACTCTTTTGGCTCCTGAACTGGTTCTCTGTCTCAGGCTCTGGCTTAGGCTCTGGCTCTCTGGCTCCTGCAGTGGCTTGCTGTGGCTCTCAGGCTCTTCTTTGAGGATGTCTGGATGATGGTGTTGCAGCAGCCTGCATTTCCCAGTGGGAAGTATTTTGGATGTGAAGGAACTCTGGGCACAGCCTAAAATGAAGCTGGCCTGGCAAAGGGTGGCAGGTTCTGAGGCAGAAGCCTGCCATTCTTCCAGAATTGTGTAGCTTTTGTGTGTGTGCTGTTTTAGTTTGTAAACTAACCCTATACTAACAGAGGGAAAGATAGGAAAACCCAGGTGTTAGAATTTAGCCGTCTTTCCCTTGGACCCTTCAGCTGCGAAGAGAGGGGGGGTCTGCTGCATGGGCAACAGCAGACCCTCCATATCACCCTGCCCAGGCTCTGTAGCTTCATCGCAAGATGTCGATTCAACACGGGAGGAGACAGATACCGTGTCACTCCCGAGTCGGACTGCACAGCCATTCTCGGCGGTGCAGATAGACTCTTAAGAAGCTACACCATCGTCTCTCGAGACGGACGGCTGCCGACGACGAGAATTTAGCCTTACTGGATAGGCTTAAGTAATTAAAGCTGTGACTTAAGAGGCTTAAGTGACTGCTTTTGAATCAAGACCCCTTTTCTTTATCACCAAACGTTTGGCTCTGGAATTTTGTCTAGAGGGTAGTGGTGGGCAGTGGGGCTCTCTCTTGCTGTTCAGTAACACTAGGGGCTCATGACGAAGAATTGTGAGTAACAGTTGACTATTTAAGCCCTGAGCAGGTGGCTCAGTTGGTTGGCCCATCGGCCCGCACACCAAAAGGTATCAGGTTTTATTTCTGGTCAGGGCACATACCCAGGGTACAGATTTGATCCTCAATAGGGGACTGTATAGGAGGCAACTGATGATGTTTCTCTCTCACATCAGTGTTTCTCTCTATCCCTCTCCCTGTCTCCCATCAATAAACATATCCTGGCATATAATATGTACTCAGTAAATGGTTACAGTAAGTTTTGGATATTTGATGTTTAACTGATTTGTCTAACAAGGGATAGAAGAGGTAACAGAACATTCCTTATGACCCAATATGGATTGACCTTGATTCATATTAGATTTGACCTCTGCTTTGGAGAAGACGCACAGGCCTACTCTTTCTTTTCTTTCTTTCTTTTTCTTTTCTTTTTTCTTCCTTTCTTTCTTTTCTTTTCTTTTTTTTTTCGGTGTGCTACAGAACATATTCAGTTGAATAAGATTTTGCCGTAATCTGTCTTACTCTGAAGCTTAATAATACATTTATCTGCTTCTGTGCGTCCCACACTTCCTAAGCACTGATCACGCATATTTACTGGGAATGTACCAAACAAGGTAGGGATAAATAAGTGCGGCAGGGATTGTCACTCCCGAGTCGGACTGCACAGCCATTCTCGGCGGTGCAGATAGACTCTCAAGAAGCTACACCATCGTCTCTCGAGACGGACGGCTGCCGATGACCAAACAAGGTAGTGATTTCCCCAGACCCTTGCCTTTTCTAGTTCTGTTCCTTCAAGGCTAAATTTCCCCCAACACACCCAGTCTCCACCCTGCCTACTTTCTATCTCACAAAGTCCTGCCACCCTCACACAAACATCTCTTTCTGCAAAAACTATTTCTTGCGGATCTAAATCTGAACTTACTTTTCAAATGACTAAAAACCCTATAATGATAGTAGTGAATTGGAATGCCAGATGAATGTAACTGAGCATTTTATTTTGGTAATGAGAGAAACAAAATGTTAAAAGTTTATAGACACATGTATCTAGAATAAATGTTCTCAGCCAGGGGTAATTTTGTCCCCTCGGGGACAGTTAACACTATCTGAAGACATGCTGCTTGCCATCCTTGAAGGGGGGAAGGTGCTACTGGTATCTAGTGGGTGGAGGCCAGAGAAGCTGCTGAACATCCTATAAGTCACACTGATAGGGGAACTCAAAACTTAAAGAGTTTAGCGTCAGTCCTAGTTGACAGGCTTAGGTGATTAGTGCATGTGGACAGCTGTTATTCGAGGAACTGGAATGTATGACCTCATCACTCCTGGAGGCCAACAAGCAGTTCAGCCTTTGTGCCGTAGGGGTCTGCAAGTGATGGAGATGGCATCTGAGCCATTGTGTTCCAGGGAGAGAACATCTGTGTTGCAGATAAAGAGTAGTTGATCAGCAGATGAAGAAATACTAAAATAGCTGCAGAACTGCAACTTTGATCAGATTAACCTTTTTTTTTCAAACACCTTCTCTACCCTTTCTTCTCCTTGTAAAAAGGTCAGCTTAAGATGAGGTGTTAAAATGGATTTGGAGGATGCATAACCTGCCATCTGCCCAGATCACTGACATTTGAATTAAGCGCCCGTAAAGATTCAATCCTTGTTGCTACTTATTGGTTCTCATAGTGACAGGCAGTGTGAACACCAACTTTTCCAGTTTCAACATTATAGTCTTCCCATAACAAAAGCTTAGCCCATGAAAATGTCAGAGATGCTGAGGCTGAGAAACCCTGGTCTGAAGCAAGATAGTAAGACCTCATTTTGCTTCCTCACTACTAATGGACTGAGCCTGCAAATGTGCTGTTGGAACTGCGGTGGCTTTTTGTCACCAAAGGCTCTGTGGTTGATCACAGACTGTGCAAGAACCCCTGTATTCACAGGGGGAGTGTAAGCACCACAGCAGAACAAAGGCTCTGCTGGTGAATATTTTCTATTTTATTTTTCTGAGTCTATAGAGCAGCATCCGCAGACATAAACATATTATGGGAAAAGGATAATCATTACAATAGCAATTTATGACTGTCACTTTAAAGCTCTTTTAAAAATTTTGATATAATTTTTGTGACACAATAACAAAGCTGGATGCATTTGTTATAACAATAACTGCTTCTAATATCCGCCATTTGTCAGGAATTTTACATATAGTCATAACCTTCATCAGAACTCTGTGAGGTAGGCACTATTATCAGCATTTTACAATACTGTTTGCTCTCATTTTATACTTACTCTTTTTCCTTTTGTCCCAGAATAAACTGGTAATTACCTATCCCTAAGGAAAAAATATTTATATGTAAATCCTTATGCTTTGTACAGTAATAATAGTAATAATAATAGAATGATGGTGATAACAGTAATGATGATAACGCTGATGATGATAACAACTCTGTGCCTCTCCGTGCTTGAAGTGCATTGAAGCTCTTTGCAGTATAAGTTATTATTCTTCATGTCTCATCTCTAATTACTCAATTCAGTCTTCCCATAACATCATGGAAAATATTTTTAAAGATTAGAATATGAATTTTTAAAACCACCCAGAAATGTTCCAAATCCCCTAGTGACTGACATGGTGGAGCTTAGTAAGCAGTTAGCAGTGAGTCCAGAGGCTCTGGTCGGAATCACTCTGTAATAGAGAAGATGCTTTATAAGTGTTTATCAGTATTGATTAAATAAATCATTTATGAGTGTTCTGCTTGGAGAACATTCAAGAAACATTGTTTGGAGCATGCAGTGATGTAGTTACATGTGAGGGCAACTGGCTGGTTGCCCAGAAAGGTCTCCCCTTTAAGCCTTAACTTAAACCTAACCTCAGTACCAAATTTATATTAGGCTAAGACAGACTAATTGTAAATATTAAGGGACTCTAATTCTCTGAGATAGCTGCAGAAAAACCAAGCTTGTTATAATTAACCAAAGTAACGATACCACTCACTTACAGTGAGAAATAAAACAGAAAAGAGGATTCAATGTGTAATCTCTTCCTGTAGGTACCAAGTAAAAAATGCCCAACTTCACATTTGAAGATTTCTCAGTGAGCATAAAATTAAATTATGAGCATTAATAACAGGAATTCAATATTTAATGTTATTTTAAATTAGCCTCAGAGATAGATCATCATCATAGGTTATGAGAATATCTCATGGCAGGGGATCTACTCTGTGTAAGGTAATTTGTAAGGTAATTCCATTCTGACACATTAGTATGAAAGTTAAATTTTATCACTGAAGCCTCAGTCACTGTACACATTTTCAAGTTAAGATGAGACACAATGCTCCAGCCCACTATTTAGGACAACTCTGAAGGGCCATCGGAACCCAGGTCTCCTGGTAAGTGGAGACCTTTATTATTAGAGCACCAGGGTTCAAAGTCTCTTCCTGTCTTCCCTCACTGTTACACGTGCTCCTCAAAGAACTCCCCAGGACACTTTCTCTACATGGAGCTTGATTTCACAGTCTATTTCTTGGGAATCCAATTTTAAGACAGTGTGATTTTTTCCCCCTTTTGTATACTTTCAGGTGTGGAGTGTAAGAAAAATAAATAAATAAAATGTATGTTGAATGCATTTTGAGAGACTTAAAACATGGTGTCCTTCAGTTTGCAAAAGAAATATTGGAATGCTCCCAGACCACTGGACCCTTAAAATCTACACCAATGTGACAGGCTCTTGAATCTCCAGAGTGCTTATTTCATATTTTCTAAAGTGCTTGTTCATTACAAGTCTTCTTATGTAACCATGCCTTCTTGCTTCTCTATTCTGATTAACATAATATTATCAAAACTGTAAATTGATGGGGATTCCTGGGAAATGTTGAGGAACTTCAGGTCCCTTGAAAATATGTCATGACTGACAGAGGATGAGGGATTTAATTTAGCTCTGGATCTAACCTGTGAATGCATACTACTTTGGCCCTCTTTCATGATGGAGATGAACAAGAACACCTTCACCTGGCAATTGCTAAATATACATTCCTAGGCCTCGTTAATTGCTTTAATAAGATATCATACCTAGCACAGATGCTGCAATTGAGGCTACTATATGCTTTTGCATAGTTTGCAGTAATGCACTATAATCATTCAGGATCCTTCTGATTTTTATCAGTGCCGGATAGATTCTTTTTATAAATAAGAAAGTAAGTGAGGAAGTAATATGATCCACTATCCTTGTATTTGCTTAGACATTTAAATGTGTCATTAATTTCTGCCTTAAGATGATATTTAAAAATATTTTTTTCTCTATTAGCTGGGTGGATGCAGATGTGTCTACTCAACCTCTCCTGTATATGATAGGTGTTAGGCACAGGACGAGGGACCCAGATGGGAATGTTGGCAATGACTGTGTACACTCATTCCAACAATATATGCTGGTGAAATAACCTTTGAGTAGGTCTATGGACTCCATAGAAACAGATACTTATGACAGAGCTGGATTCAATTTTTCACTTGTTCTAACATGCTTCTACCCTAAAAGGGGTGCCGTAATGACACTTGATGACACTTTGAGTCCACAGGTATCAATGTCAACTTAGTCTCTATTTATCAACAGTTCTTGAAATCTGTATTCTCATTTCTCTAGTGTATTTTTATCCAAGTGAATGCCCATAGGTCTTTGTGGGAGGATGGATGAATCATAACTATATGTACTTGTGGTATTCTAGTTTTCATCCTTTTAGAAACTTGGCCTTTTAATTAGTCAATGCTCTACCAGGTTTTAAACTAGCTCAAACACAGAATCTGAAGCAAAGGATAACTATTTTTCATTGCACTAGCTTCCCTCTACCTTCAGCACATCCATGATTTATTCTTTTGAATATATAGATTGAGAAATACTATTGTTGGCTGTCTCTATGATGCTTCGATTTTTGTAACCATCTTGATATCTCTCCACATGTCCATCTCCACTGGCTGCCACTATGACATTGCTGTTCTTATTATGATGACCTCATCATCCTCTCTTACTATCAGGGGAGTCAGTATCTGCAAGCAGTAGTGTTGTTTTACAACCATGGAACACAGAAAGCGTTCATTATTGAGCTTCTCAAAATTGCTAGTGCCCCTCTCATCAGGATATTCTTTGTCACTCTCATAAATGGTGTCCTCCAGTTCCTCCTAAAGAACAGAGTTTAATTGTGGCTCTTCCAATCTTCATAGTATATGAATTTCCCTGACCCATTTTATTCCTACCTTCAACAGTTTTATGGTAATTTTTGCATTTCTACTTTGTGTTGGAAAGACCGTTGCTTTTTCCAAGTTTTTAAGAGTCAAAGTAACCATTTATTAACACTATCTCCTTTGGGCCTGTGAGGTATTAAATCCTATGGTAAGAGAGTAATTATATACCAATGAACTCTCTCTTATCCAAATTTATATTCCATTCCCTGCATTACTGCCCTTACCATACCAATCACTATTTGTGAAAGCTTTTACAACCACACTGATCTCATTGTTCCTTATTTTATTGTATTATGGAGTGGGAAAAGCAATGGGTCAAAACCCTGGGAATGGAATCATTATGTTACCTCTCAGAAAGAGAAATCAAGCATTTAGTAAATAGATGTATGTGTGTTCATGGTAATGAGTATTTCTAATTTTGTTTGCCCCCCTCTTTTACCCAAGGTACAGATAAGTCTTCTCTGTCACAGCCAAGAACTCAGGAGGAGAATATTCAGCCTCTAGTTTTAGCATTGCATCCAAATTCTAGGTGTAGCTGCGCTGAGATAATTGAATAAGAAAACGATCACTGCCCCATTTGCACACATAAGTCTTCTCCACTTAAACATCCAGATTTGAAATTCACATGATAATTTTAGGCAATTTTCTAAGAAAAAGAGAACAATTAAATCAGAAGGTATCAAATAAGTCATGGTATTATTGTTAGAATAAAATTTTCTAAAAGTAGAGATTTAAGAACTCATTTAAAATGTTACCATTTTGACTCATTAATTAATCTACAGAGGAAAGGAAGATAAAGAGCTCTTGCAGATACAATATAAAAACAAAGCAAAGAGAGATATTCTGTGGCAAAAACCATGAAGCGAGTAGTATTATTTTGTAGATAGACAAATATAGAACTACATAACTACAAACTATGCAAAATTAAGAAATGAGAGGACAGAATAGTTTAAAACATATTTTATGAATTTGAGCTAAGGAATTTATTATAAATTACTCTTGAGGCTTTGCTATGTATTTTAGAATGCAGAATGATGAAGCCAGGTAATTAGGGAACTAACCAGAAATAGACATTGGCTGCATATATTAAACATTATGTCTCTGTATTTTTAGGAAGCTCTCCAAAAAGCTCGTCAATCTTGCAGAACATGGAATCTTGAGCAGTGATTGTGTTAGACTGCCTTGCATGATATCCTTGGTAATAAATAGTTATGGGTTATTGGGCAGCTTGTCAACCACATATCATATATTTGTTCTTCTTATGGAAAGGAAAACTTATTTCTTAATGGAGAAATGAAATCTATGGCAGGCCCTTTTTTTTGGAATGAAATAGAACACTACAGGACTAGATGTAAGTTTCTTATTTTCCATCTAAGATGTCAGTACCTGTCATTGAATTAGCTAGGTTTTCTTCTGTTTTAATTGTATAGTGTGTCTTATTTCTTATCTTACATAGTCTAAATTAAACTGGAAAATTTGCTTTCTCTGTGTAGAGTAAGATTAAATTACTGTGAACTGCAACAGAGTGGGTGGCTGGAAATATGCCAGTATTCATGGAAAAGGCGTGTGAACGTGAACTCCGTTTTCCATTTTAGCCTTTGCTGTCTTGCTAACAGCAGCAGAGAGGAGAGGTGAGCGAATAACAGCTGTCGAAGTAAGAAACAGAGGATGTGAGAACCAAAATAGATAAGCAGCTCCAGTTTTTTTACTAAACAGGTGAGAAAGGCAGAGTCATTCATAGCAATCTACTAAATAATTTAAAAACCGTTTGAACTATAAAAAGGATGAAGGTTCAGAAAAACCTAGTTAAAAATAATATAGCAGATGCTTGAAGAAATGCAACAAGAGTGAAATCACAGATTTTAAAATATAAGGTAATTTTGACATATAAAATTGTATTCAATATTCTTTTATAATTATAAATTGTACTATGAACGTTATGTTAAACAGACTATCTTGCTTTTAAGTAAGCTCAGTAATTAAAAATTTAATGACTCAATGTGGGGGTCAAAGGCTCTGTATTCTTCATACTGGCTTTCAAATTAGTCTTATATATTCCCGCCTAAAAATCTTCATAACTTCAATATACCTAGGTGATTCCTTTAGAACTCTAGTTTCTTGAACTCTCCTCTGTCTTTGCTTTTCCCCTATTTCTGTCACTACTGTCATGTCCTTGTCACTCTCAAAAATTCAACCCTTCATGATCTATTCTATGCAGCTCTTTCTCTGATTACCACGTTCTTTGATGCCTGTGAACTTTCTCTACCAAGGTGCCACTAATGTGGTTCCATCAGCTTTTTGCTGTCATGCAACTCATTGATACCCTTTCTTCTGTCTTTAGTCCGTTTAATCCTCATGATCAATTATTTTAAAACTATCTCACTTATACCTGAACATCACTCCCGCACCCCATTTTTTGTCATATTCACTCGGCAAAACCACAATCCTGTTTAAACCCAACTCTCTGCCTACCTCATCCTTGCAACTGTGCGGCTTACTGTGGCTATGAGGAAACATAACTCCACAGTAACTCCTTCTACTTCACATGTCTAATCATAAACCTCACACTGACGTTAAGTCCATCCTGCAGTCATGCTGTATCCCCCTATTCCAATCACTGGCTCACTCTCCTAGAGGACTCTGATGTCTGCTAGCATTTCCTGTTCTATCCTCAACCCTACTATTATGTTCTTCACAGAATTAATCAAAAGAGAACTTGCGTAGCCTCTTACAAAGACATCTAACCATAAAGCACTTCCATCCTGTTTAGTTCTTGCTGTAGATTAGCTGTTTACATTCCTATCAGAACTGACCCTAAATGTGTAATCTTGATCGCACCTACTTGAAGGCATAGCTCCAGTAATCCTCTTCATCTCACTTATATGTTCACTTTTTACTTCTCTACCAAATCATTTTCTTAATTACATAAAATGATGTTATTTTTGGGTTCCCTTTATAGTACAGGAGTTTGAAAAATGTTTATTTTTACACATTCAATTATTTTTCTTTCAATTACAGTTTGATGCTATGCCATTCAGTTTTCTACTCCCATTCCTTGACTGAAATTCCTTTTTCACTGTCACCAATGACCTCTGTCACTAACGCCAATATTTGGTGTCCAATAGTCACATTTGATACTGTGGATAAACCTTTCCCCTTGACAAACTGCCTTCCTAGGCTTCCAGAACATCCATTGTTTAGCTGTTGCTATTGCTCTGTCTTCATGATAGCTCTCTCCCAACTTCACAATGAACCAGGTCAGTTGGGGAACGCATTTCATATTCCTCCTTTTCAAAACCAATTGGTCAAATTTTCCCCTTGGCTCTACCTTCAAATAAATCCTGACCTTAATGATTTCTTCCCCCTTACACTTGGCTCCCTGACCCAAGCCACTATAAGGTTTACCTGGATTATGCAATAGCCTCTAGTTTGTCTCTGTGGTTCCACCCCTGCCATCCACATCTTATATCTTACTCTCAAAATGCTTTCATGTATCATTATCGCTCTTTGAAAAAACTATTAAGACCTTACCATATCCTGAAAATTCCTACATTATTTACCCCCAATTAATTGTCTATTTTACTCCTCACATTACTGTCTTTTTCTCACACAATTGGGAGCACACTGATTTTCTTTTTTTTTTAAATAATTCCTTGAGTGTTTCAGACAAACCTCCTAATTAGACCCTTTGTGCTGACTAAATCCCTTTGTCTAAACTACCCCTCCAGATATCTGCATGGCTTTATTCCACTCATCCTTTAAGTCTTGGCTTAAAAGTTCTCCTCTCAGTGAATCCTGATATGTCGTCATCGTCGGCAGCCATCCGTCTCGAGAGACGATGGTGTAGCTTCTTAAGAGTCTATCTGCACGGCCGAGAATGGCTGTGCAGTCCGACTCGGGAGTGACACGGTATCTGTCTCCTCCCGTGTTGAATCGACATCTTGCGATGACGCTGGAGTGTCCTCTCCAGTGAAGCTGAAGCTACAGAGCCTGGGCAGGGTGATATGGAGGGTCTGCTGTTGCCCATGCAGCAGACCCCCCCCCTCTTCGCAGCTGAAGGGTCCAAGGGAAAGACGAAGTCAATACAGCTTGGCTTCAGGTGCGCCGCAGGAGTTGCCGGTGTTGACTACAACGTCAAACCGCCTTAGGGACTCCGGCTCCGGATTTTCTGTCGGGGTTTACTCCCTTAGCCCTTCCCCTGAAGAGGTATGCCGCAAGGCAGCGGAGGTTTTTTGGAGTCAGAGTTTTCCTTCTCTGATGTGCCCTGACTGGAAGATCGAACCAGCGACACTTAGCTCGCAGGCCGACGCTCAATCCACTGAGCTAAACCAGCCAGGGCTTATCCTGATATGACTACCCTGTTTAAAACTATAATCTTCCCCTTCCCAAGTCCACATGTGTTCATATTGTTTTCATTGCACTTATGATAATCTAACGTGATGTTGCAATTTCTTTCTTTCTTTTTGTTTCTTGCTTAGTATGGTGATCCCCAGAAAAGTTAAGCTCCAGAAAGGCAATGCTTTTTGTCTGCCTTGTTTGCATAAGAATCTGAAGTTCCTTGAACTGTGTCTGAAAATAGTGGATATTTAATGTGTACTTGTCGGAAAAAGAAATGATTTAGTCAATGGTAATAGGATTAGAGTGGCATTAACATAGATTCAACAACAGACCTTAACTCCCTTTGTTCACTACTGACTGTGTGGCCAGAAGAAAGTTACTTTAACCTCTCTCAGTGTGTAAAATGAAATAATACAGGATTCCCTCACTTACTGCTGGTATTACATTCTAGACTCCCCCGTGATAGGTGAAAATCTGCAAAGTGAGAACCTTACATTTATTTTAGAATTAATATATATTTTAAGACCTTATAAACCCTTCCCACACACTTATAAGCTGTTCCCACTCCCTTATTAACCTTTCCCACTCCCTTATTAACCTTTTCCACACTTTTATAAACACTACTTATGTTCTTAAACACATTCTACACTCTTAAACCTAAGTAACTTTAACAACATACATATACAGTACTGCAAAATCCTGCAATAGAGCAAAAAAATCAGTGATAAATAATTAAATATAATATTTTTAAGAATCCCGCATTAGAGTGAAGCTGTGATAACTGAACTGCTACATAGAGAGGGACTATTGTAATATCTACCATATTAGATAGTTGTAAGATTGACTGAATTTTTTAATCACTGTATAAGAACACAGTAATAATACCATGATAGCTCATTTAACACATGATAGTCTTTTTCATTACTAAAATTGATTCTGATAAAATTCAAAGTACTTAGAATTTTTCAAATAATTTGTTTGGAAAAGTAAATTTTCTTCGAACTATATAAAGCTCTTCAGGTGCCAACAAACTGGACATTATATTATATTTAGTAGAAAAAATAGAGCTTTCAAAACCTAGTATTGCATAATATTTATTGTCTCACTTTGGGGATCAATACAGTGGGCATAGAGTAGGTATTCAAACTATCCAATAGGATTGATTTAAATTGGTTACAAAATAGGGCTAATGAATAGATCACTTTTTCAATTTTAATGGTCTTATATAAAAATGAAATTATTTTGGCCCCCCCTTGTTTCCAATATAAGCAAGGAAACCAGTCTCTCACTTTACCATTCATTGACTACCAAGGAGATTTAAACGATTTCATCACTTCTATCTAACTACCAGTAAAGACTCAAAAGAGTCAGTATCAGTGAGGGCTGATCCTAGATCGTTACTGAATGTCTTGGTTGATGCAGATAACAAGGGTGGTTGAAATGAATTGAATTGGAGTGTAAATAGTAAAAGCAGCCATTTATCCAGTAGAGATTTATCAAAAGATTAAAGGGACTGCATGGAATAATCATATTTGCTGGAAACAGGATTTGCCTGTGGCTGTTAATTGTATTTTGCTATCTCTTAGAGACCATTTGAGGACAATTTAGGATCAGAAAGTGAAAAAACAGTGTGCTGGCAATTATCAGGATGAAGACAGCTGAAAAATGACCTGCTTGTCTGAATTAATTTGTATCACTTTTTATGTGTGGAGATTCTTCCTTTCCTGCTACCTCTACACACTCTTGGAGTCTGATGAGTTTCTAAGTACTTAGTCATTGTTATTGTGTCTGAGGCTGACCTGGGTGTTCTGGTTTCAATCCTTTATGCTTACATGATTCCTCTTCCCCTTTGATAGTGCCTATTCTTATAGATTTCAGTTATTGGTTTTCTGTCTCAAGCTATGGTTTTAAATTCATGACCAGCTACATACCTACACAAGGCTGCCAACACACCATTCCCCTCCTCGAGAGTCTAACAGATTTAACTCATCTCTTGGTTCCTCTTTTATTAATCCTACCTTTAAATAGTAAAACCAGTGAGACTTTGAAGCTCTTTCACAGAAAATTATTGGTTAACTGACCCTTCTCTCTTTCTCATACAGCTACAATATTGCCATCCAACATTCAGGCATAGACCCTGGATAATCTGTAGTGATTTCTATAAAAATTATAACCCCTAACTATGCAATTACACATTCCACCACTATAATGGAAAAAGAACTTATGTAGAAAATAAGTAACTGCTTTTCTTCACTGTTTTACTATAGAGGAGGGTTCCTTCATAATATGCCAATTAAATGTTATAAAATCTGTAATTTAATTTAAAATACATACACCTGAACAGCACAATATAAAAGGTGCATCGATGTTAGCTACACTCCAAGGCCCGCTCCATTTGCCTCACTTCAGAGCTGGCCAGTTGGTAAAATTTGTCTATTTTCAATCAGCTCAGTAAATGTTAGTAATTGGCTCTGTCTCCGGTGAAATGTATCATAGTTGATATATGTAAAATGCTCAAATATCTTATAAGAATTCTAGGACTGAGGAGCAGCACATGTGTAATAAAATTTTAATCAGATACATAATCAGAGTTTACATAATTTTTTTGATTCATCCAATGGTAGATTGGATGAATGGAATCTTTTATTCAGTATAATTCTATTTTTTTTCTCAATTAATCCAACTTTAGAATTAGATTAGAAAATTTTACTTTTTTTGTCACTAGCTAAGATTGTGAAAGCTAGATTCTTTCACTAAAGGATAAGAGCCTTGGATAAAAGTTATAGATGTATATGATTAGAAATGTTAAGCTTAGCATGTGTAATGAGAGGAAAATGGAGTATTTGAAAGCCTGGTACATAATGCTCATTTATTTTCCCTAATCACAGGAGTCATTTGAGACTGAATCATCTGTTCTTCAGTCAAGAAGATCAGAAAATTGCTGCTCTAATAAGACTTTTTTTTTTGCTATATTTTCAGAAACAGAGCAATCTAGAAATCTGTCCTTTAGTGGGCAAAAAAGAAAAGTTCCTAAGAAAAATGAATTAGTGGAAAATAATCTTCAGGAATTTTTCAAAGGAAGAGTTCCTGAAAAGAAGTGGCAAGTATAGTGAGATTAATTTCCTGTATGCTTCCTTAAATGTGCTACACATTGTCACAACAACAGATAATTCATATCCCTTCTTTCCAAATTTCTTGAACTAACAGGGAAAATCTAAGGATTTCATGATTTGATATCAAAGCAGTGTTGTTGTTGTTTTTATCTGACATGTCAACCTCAGTATTTTTTTGAAAATTGATAAAGACATTGAGCCAAAGGCACAATTACAATCAAAGGTTGAACAAATGCAGGAAAGAATCTTGAGACTCTTTTATGGCCTTTAAAGTTACTATGAGAAATATCTGTCTGACTTACATGCAACAGTCATTAGAATAATTAGGGAACCAAAAATAATACACTGGCAAGTATGTGCCTCTTATTTTATGTTAAGGTATACAAGTTAAGTCATAATATATGATATACAATCACCATCCCCTCCCCAGAGTCTTGTAATATTTATGTCAAAATTCCTTAGTATTGTGTTAAGAGAATTCTGATCATACTCTATAGTCACAAAATCAGATACATTAAATATCAAAGGGACCCAACTACATGTAAAATATTTCCATTTCACTTCATTTGAAGATGTATTTCTCAAATAAAATTTTGATTCATTCAAACCCTTGGCACATTTTAAATTAATAAACTGGTATGAGATACACATAATTTTGTAAGCCCAGAAGCTATCTATAAAGAGCATTCTGAGCCAGTCAGGAAAAGACAAGTACCATATACCGGTAATTTCACTCATATGTGGAATCTAATAAACAAAATGAACTAATAAACAAAATAGTGACAAACTCATGGACAGAGAGCAGGCTGTCAGCTTTTAGATGTGGGGGTTGGGGAATGGAGCAATTAAGCAAGAAAGGAAAATAAACAAAAAAGAACTCATAGACATGAACAATAGTAGGGGTGGAGGTAGAGGAAGTCATAAGGGGGATAACTAGTGATGGACGGAGACTTGCGTTTGGGTGGTGAACACACAATATATTTTAGAATTGTGTAACTGAAACTAGTCATTTAAAAAATAGACTATTTTGTTCCTTTCAATATGCAGTTGGATAAGAATGCTCAAAATGCTTTTCTCCTCTTTTTAATCGAATTTATTGGGGTAACACACTCAATGGTTAACAAAATTCAGTACAGTTTTCATTAGTCCTGTGGTTTTGGAGATGAAACTAGTACCACACATCAATATCATAGCTTGAAACATTTGCATATAATGTCATAAAATCTCAGTTTACACTACTGAAATATGTCTTGCTTAGTACTCTCACCATCATCAGCTTCATTAGAGCCAATAATTATCTTCTGTATTAATAATGTTTCTTTTTACAAAATGACAGCATATATGTCATTTTTATTTATGTGTAAAAAGTTTCTGGATTTCCAGAGAGAAAATCATAAAAGAACTTGATTGAACTTCATGTACAAGTGTTATCTTTTATTTTAAGAAGAAAAATAAATCTCTTTCTTAGAACAATTTGACCAGAAGGAGTTTTCATATGGCAAAGTTTAATTAGAACACAGTTTACTTAGAGCAATGTGTTTCAAATTGTAACATGCAGTAGAATCATCTGGAGGGCATATTAGGTCTGAGTCCCAGAGTTTCTGTTTCTGGGTGAAATCCAAGAATTATCACTGCTATACCCAATCAGTTGGGCAATGTTTTCATTACCTGAATAACTTACACTTTATTTAAGAATGCATTCAGGTTTATGGATGGTGGTGATAAACTACAAACTCTTTTGACTGAAATGGATATATACCAGGTTTGAGGGTAGTATAATCTTATAGATTGGCAGACAGAACTGCAGATACCTAAAAATGCTGTCCATGTTTTTAGGTTATATTAAACTAAAACTGTAGAATTATCATAGAAAAGAGATAGAATTTTCCATTGGTGGCCTCACCATTGACCGGAGGACAAAAAGTAACATGGCTTCCACATGAGTCCTGCTGAATTCTAGAAATGCTATTAAGCTCACACTGCAAAGTGAACTGATAAGAAATGCCTCCGATTACATTTGCTCTCCCAATATGTTTGTAAACCAATGTTTTCAGCAGTATTGATAAAAAAGAGAAAGACTTTTCTAGTTAAAATAAAAAGAATATGAACATACTTTCATCAAACTCTTTATTCAGATCATAAAATACAATCTCACTGCAAGAATTTTGAGGAAAGCTAAATTATAATTGTCAATTTTGACTTTCCGAGTTATTTTTTTCTCTATTGATTATTAATTTTTTAATTTAAAAAGGATCATGAGAAAACACAGATCTTTGTTTAGTAAATTCTATGTTTAGCTATATTAATAATCTATTGAAAACTTATTACAGAAATTTGAAGTATGCACAGTTATATACACATCATTTTTTAAAATACTCTAATAGCTTCATTTCCCAGAATAGCAATCAGTGTAAATGTCTATCCCTGAACCTTGCCCATTTCTTCTTACCTCAGAAAGTTTTCACAAAATCTTCAGATGTTCACATCCAACTCCTACATGAGAACCACCTGCCCTACCCTTTCTGAAGTATCCCTCATGAGCTATAAAGTCATGAGGACTGCAGTCTGTTCCTGCATAGCCGGAGGTTTTGTCACTCTGAGGTTACTCACTGGGGTCTAGATCTCGGCATAGGATGCAGTGTCCTGATGATTCTCCTTCATGGTGCTATCTTTGCCCCACACTTGGGGTCTCATGGCTGCAGCCTTTAGCCATCAATGATTTTAGTTCACATGCTCTGTTCAAGGTAGAAGATAGCCTCAGAAGCGCTGTAGAAGATGGAGCTTAACAATTCCCCTCTCAAGAATCAGAACTCTTTCTGACTTTCCTAGAGATAAAGTAGCATAGCTACTATTGCCTTAAAACTTAAAGTATCTTACTTTTTTCCTTGGAAAATTAATAACCTCTATCTTCCCACCTAATGTAGGCAGGACTATTCTCAAAGATTTCCATATAAGGTTTTGCCTTTTTAAGGGATGTTACTAAAACTGATACAAAGTTGATTTTTATCCTGCCTTATTATTATATGGTACTTTATTTATGAAAAACAAACAGGAGAAAATAAGTTATATGTAGCAAATAAATGGAAAATCGATTTATAAGTACATGTATTCATGTGCATTTTTAAAAGGGGGTACTGGCATATTATTTTCCACTGATTTTCAGTGAGAGCCACGACCAAAACCAAATTCATAACCCAGTTGGTTAGGTGGATGTAACTTTATGGCTAGAACATGCAATGACAATTTTTAGAAAGAGCAGTCAGCGCAGAAGACAGCCAGGATATATCACAGGCGTAGGGAAAGAACAAAATGACACCGGCATTATGGAAGTCAGGGAGGAAGGGAGTTGAATGCAGAGGAATTCATTAGACAAAGAACACTGTGAGCGCGGCTGTTGGGAGCTTTTCTGGACTGTTGCTATTTAAGGTGAGCACTTTCGGTGTGAGTTACGGCTCGCGACAGTGTCAATGAACACAGCCTCCAGGGAGACTCTCCAGCAGCAGCAGCAGTGGAGGAAGATGACAGCAGAAGGAAGTGGTGGGAGGTGCAGAATCTCTTCTTCGCTCCCCAGGGCTAATAAGTAATTGAGAACCCGGAGCAGTCATTCAGACACATTTAACTGGTCTTATTCTGCCTTGTCACTTCCACACATCCTCATGTAACATGTGCTGCTACCACACCGTACCAGCGCTTTTTAAATTATTCGTAGTTTAAAAAGGGGTTAGGATTTTCCCCTCAGATCTGTTGTGGATGAATATTTTTATAAAATGCAATAAAAATAACTTGGCAGAAATATGAAATTTAAAAAAAAAACATATGAAGTGAAAATACCATTTTTTATTATTAGAATTCCATAGTTTCCATATGGAACAATTTCAGTTACCCATTATTCTTGAAAGGACAAATTCGAGAAATGGAGAGCAAGTCAGTGGCGGCCAGGGCTTCAGGAGAATGCAGGAGCAAGAAGGAAATGGGTGTGGATATAAAAGAGCAGCATGTAGATGTGGAAACTGTGGGATGGACGTGTTCTCTATTTGGACCATCATTTCAATATCCTGGTTAAAATATTGTTTGTAGTTGTGCTAGTTATTGGGCGGTTTTGAGTAAAGTACACATAGGATCTCTCTATATCATGTCTTACAGCTTCATGTAAGTCTATAATTGCCTCAAATAAAAAAGTCTATTTGGTACAAAATATATATAAAATATTCTGTGAAATTGCTGGGAATGTTTTTAAGCGCCTGGTCTCACTGAATGGTGTAACACGCCACGCAAAGGTTCTGGCTCACAGACCACACACTTGGAATAGCACAAACCAGCACTTTTTTAAAATGTCTGAGTTCAAAAGCAATCGTCTAGCTTTCCTCTAACTATTCTTCTGAAAACAGACTTTTTTTTAAGCCATTCTAACTTTTCAGCCTCATTACCCACCTCTTTCCCTGAAATCATCCTCATATATGACAGACCTTTGCCTTTCTCTCCTTAGCTTCACTGTTACTCCTGCTCAGACCCTTGCCCCCTAAACCATGTCCGCTTTCCCAAACCTACTTTCCTTACGCACGCCAGGATGGCTCTATATTCACCAAGTTTTTCTAGAGTCTATCACTGAGAATTAATATCTCTCATTGCAGTTTTTGTTTTTTTCTTTATTGTTTATAACAATTTATTTATTTGTACATAGGTATGCATACATGCATGTATGTATGTATTTATTTATCTGAAATTCTTGCCTGTGGGTATGTTTTTGATCCTAGAGAAAGGAAGGGAGAAAGAAAGAGAAAAACATTGATGTGAGAGGGAAACATTGACCGGTTGCCTCCCACACACAACCTGACCAGAGATGGAACCCACAAACTAGGTATGTGCCCTGACCGGGAATGGAACCTGTGACCTTTTGATGTATGAGACGGTGCTTCAACCAAATGAGCAACCTGGCCAAGGCAGCAGTTTATTTTAAAATAGCTATTTATGCATCTTTCTTTCTCCTCACTTGAATGGAAAATTATGGAGAACATTATGCCCAGGAGCCACACAGTAACTGAAATATACTAAACCAAATAGGAAGAGTTGCCAGCAACTAGCTGGTGCCTGAGGAGGTTCCTGTCTGATTGAATAGTTTCCCTAAAGTCAGCGTAGGAAGCAGTAGGTGGTGACTTCCGTTCAGGGGACCTTCTGACTGTGTTTTATTTCAAGTTGATTCTTCCTTGGTAGTTCAGATCAGGATTATCTAAAGAGAAAATAGCAAATCTGCATACAGGGTCATGGTGGGGTTAGAATTCTATAAATGTAGGACCTGGGGACCTGGAACCACTAGTGACTTGATAGTAATTGAATATCTTAGTCATCAGAATTCTGGTTGAGAATATTACTCAGGGAAAACGTGTCAGATTAATCTAGGGAAGCTCTAGAAAATAGAAGTTGGCGAGGAAAGCAATTGCATTGAAAAATCTGAATACTGATTAGGTAGCTTGATTTCCTCTTTCCATTAAGTGTACATATATATAATCAATATAACTGTCGTGATATAATTAAAAGTAGTCTCACAGTCATTACTTTAGCAAGTGGTTTAGCTATAAGTGATTCGAAAGCTTTTCTATTTTCATTAAATTTATGGAAAATTTTCACCTATATTTATGTCCAGAATATTTATTCAAAAGTTGTAATTTGAAGGGTTAGAGCTTCAGCAGCAAAAACACACTCCAACTTGGCTCCATTTTCTGTATTACATTTAACTGAGTTAAGATTTTCATTTTTGTGATTAGTGCACACTACTAGACTACGGACTGCAAATTACACTTGATCTTCTACAATAAATTTAGCTCCCCACGAAGACATATAATTAAATTGGGCAGTGAAATCTGATTATCTGTCAGATATAAATGAGTCACCCTGCTACCTTCAAATACTGGTTCTCCATGTCTACAATATATTAAAACACTTCAGTCTGGGATGTAAAAGTGATAATACAATCTCCATTCAGTCAGCACATACTTGTTGAATGCCTGCTGTGTATCAAGCAATCTTATATTTGAAGAGCAGTTCTCATATAAATTTTACATAATTTTTCAGATGATCCTCAGAATAACATGCTAATCTATAGAAGCAGAAATATTGGTCTCAGTTTACAGATGAAGAAACAATGCTTCAGAGAGGGAAAGTGAATACATCGGGGTCACTTGGTTTTAAATGGCATAGTTATGAATAACACTTGCAACTTCTGACTCTCCACCACTTAGTCTTTTCATAGAACATGCTTTATTTCCAATAATAAGGTGTTCTGTGCATAATAATGGAGTTCTGGCATATTTTGTGTACACTTCTTTATCATCAAACTGCTTATAATTATGAACAATCTATTTCTCAGTCCAAAAGTATTGGCCCCGTGGGAATCCAGTGAGAGTCATATACCACAGATCTTTAAAATTAAACAAATAAAAGTTGCAACATCTTGTCAGAAAATAGCCCACTTGAACATATGATAAATAAAATTTAATGGTAACAAGTCATATTTTCACTGAATCAGTAATGTCCTTCAATATTAGCTCAAAAGGTACTATTTACTAAGATAAATTCTTGCATAGCTGTTAAGTGTGCACACATTACTTTGTAATTAACCCTTCAAGTGTCCCTCATACAAGAGTCTTAATTTGTAGCTAAGAATATAAAATCTAATAAAAGGTCGAGGATGAACAATGCCATGTGTTTACAATGCAGTAAAGGCCGATAAACGTCACTGGGATGTAAGCTACTCTAGGACAGAGATTTTGTTTCTTTTGTTCATTACTGTTCTGGGATAGTACCTGGCACATAGTATGCAGCCCATAAATATTTGTCAAATGCATGAAACACTGAAAAGAAGTCGATTTCCTTTTTTTTTCTTTACTGTATTTTTTCCATTACCAGTTAGTCCCCTTGTACTCTCCTCCCTCTCAGCACGGCTCCCCATGTCCTTCTTGATTCTTATGTGATTGCATACATGTCTGTGACATTGGAGGTCATTGTCTCTGACTGGTAATTTGTTTAAGTTTAATATGTGGCTAAGTGAAGCTAAAGCAGCATGGTGACAATCCTGTGATACCCAGATAGTTCACATTGCACCCCAGCCACAATTAGCACCTGCTGTTCCAGCAATCATCTTTAAATAGAACAATAGTCACCCACCAGAGGCATCAACAGACTGAGGGCATACAGTCACAGGCCAGGACTTTCAGCTATTCAGAATAAAAGGCAGCTTGTTTCACAGTCTCTAGCTTAGTGCTGGACACAGAAGATACACAATAAACATTTGGTGAATCTCCACTTAATTTTATGTCTCTGTAGACAAGAAGATGTTATGTGCATAATATAATGTAATTTTATCTGATTTACGTGAAGATAAAGCTAAAATTCCTAATGACTTCATATGTGTATTTAATAATATTTAAGGGACCGCTTTAATATAGTTGTTAACGTTAATAGCATTTGGAGATAAGAAAACCTTGGCTCAGAGCTTGAATTTGTCAATTACCAGCTATCTAAAATTTGGCAAGTTACTCAATCCTTTCAAGTTTAAATTTCTTTTTCTTCAAAGTGAGACTAGTAATAGTAATGACTTGAGTTACTTGTGCTGGGAGGCAGCAGGGAATGGTAAGTCAATGAAAAGAGGGCAGGTCCCAACTTGCCATGATGACTCAAGTGGTTCTATTTATATAAATCATATACCACTGAGTTCCACTTTGTTCCTGTAGATCTATATATGATATTGGCTTAAATCCAAGTTCTACAATCAATAGAAATCTAAATTCTTCTTCAAGTTTTTGAGGATTTTGAAGCATCACATTTTCATGGTGACCTCTGTATCTAGAGGGCTATTTTCATGCCCCTTATCATTGTTTGGACCAAATGGTTTTGTTGACTGTGGTGAGAAAATGAGGCTTTTCCTAAAATTCTACCCACTTAAAAAAAAAAAAAGATAATAATACACATACATACAACCTAGTAATCAAAAGGCTTTACTGAATATCTCGAGTCAAAAGAAAGGAATCACATTAAAATGGCAAAACAAAGTCAAACTATACATTACATAATTATGTTTTTACTTTTATATTTTATTTTTATTTATTGATTTTAAGAGAGAGAGGAAGAGGGGGGAAGAGGGGAGAGTGAGAAGAGACAGAGAGAGAGATTGGTTTGTTATCTCATGCACGATGCATTCATTGGTTGATTCTTGCGTGTTGCCCCAATGAGGGATTGAACCCACCACCTGGAATATTGGGAATGATCTTTAACCAACTCAGCTACCCATCCAGGGCTTACTTTGTAAAATACTTTAGCTACTAGAGCACTTTTGGCCTTTTGTACCACATGTTTACCTAGTTGCCCAAGATTTCATTTGTCTATCCTTCTCCCTTATGTGTGCTTCTCTTTTAAAAAACAAATCTCAAGGAAAAATACATTATTTATCTATTCATTTCAGCAAATATTTCTGCTGTAGTCATGATTTCAGGATCTCATATTTTATGCCAAGGAATTTAAGGGCCTCTCCACCCCCAAATAAAAGTCAGTTCTTTTACAAAGAGTGATGTTGTACAAATTTTACAATAACATATTCCTCTCATCATTACACTCAAGATTAACTATCATGGGAAGGACTAGATGTCCCTTATTTGATTACTTATTGCTACTACTGCCTATATTTTACCTCAGCTACTACTACTAATGCACTGTATGAGATACTGACTCTACATGTTACACTGGACCACTCTTCCAGACCAAAGTTGATTTTTACTAGTCATGATATTTTTCTCTCCATAGTGACAGGACAAAATTTAAAATATGTGTTTAAAGGTTGTGTGTGTTTATGCACAACTTTTGAGGCCTCCGCAGCTATCCTCATAATGCTGTGTATATTTCCCATGATCCAACCTTTCTGAAGGTATTACTCTTCACTTTCCATAAATATCCTTTTTTCTTTAAGCATTCCTGGCTTTGCCACCAACTGCTATGTTCTTCTCCTTTTGCTATTATATTCCAACTTTCTGGTAATTTTTTACTTTCCTTGAAGACTTTAATTGCTCCTACTTTTGCTCTCTCCTGATTCCCTGAGAGCAGCTTCCATGTGAAGTGCACATTTAGCAGCAATCTGACACATTTCTCCTTCCTTCAGTTAATCTATGGATCATTTTTTATAAAGCTCTACAGATTTTTTAAATCACTAATGAAAACATTCCTTATTTTAATCACATCCTATTATTTTACCTACATATAGTTTGATGCTTTTATTCTAATTATTAGGATAATCAATTGATGAACCCTCAATCTTTTAAATATCCGTTATCATTCCCCTAAGTTCAGTTCCTTCTTCCCAGCATAATTTTTACATCTTTATTTACAATAACTCTTAATAATACCTTAAACTTTCTATTTTCCCATAGATTCCATATGATTAACACATTAGAATATGTTAGAACAGGTTATGACTCTTAACTTTTATATTACTTACGGTAGAACAATTTCTGTCTGAAAACAATGCCAGGTCTCAGTGGTTTATCATAATTATAATGCATTACTCTTACCTCTGTCCAATTCCATCACCTGAAGGAAGGAGAATGGGGACCCTTCTGCATACTGTCATTAGAGGGTTTATTAAAGAACTTCCATTATGACTATGTGTAGATAAGGCATATCTTTTCTTAACTGCTTTGAACCCAAAATAATATGTAACATCTTCACACATTTAATTTGTAGGAAGTAGTTACATGGACCCCAGCTGATGCAGAAAATATAAACAATGAAGTTTATCCATGTGTCAAGGATTTTTTTTTCCTCAGCAACCACAGCTTATGTCACACTAGCAATCCTTTCACCCAACAAGCTGAGTGCTAATGATGGAAAACAAAGACAAAACAGCAGCAAAATCATCAACAACAAGTGGTAAATATATACACAATCCTACAGATCTTTCGCTCAGCTCAGTTTAGCCGCACTTCTCTAGTTAGTACACTCTTCTTTCATAGTTTCCCTGTCTCTTTCAATCTCTGGCCTCTTTTTTATTCTTCTCTTCCTCCAATTGTCATAAAGGAAAGAAGAAACCTCCAAGTAGAAGTGGTATCTATTTCCTACCGCCCTACCTAAAAACACTGCTGTGTCTGAATCTATCTTTTCACTTGTGGGTCTGCTGCACAGAAGGAATGGCCCATCTTCCATTTCAAGGGCAATCTCTCACTGTACAATATCCTGCACCATTATAACCCTTATAAAGTGACATTTCCCATTAACGTGCTGGTGACTCCCATCATCGAAGCTCTTCGCACTGATTGCACAATGTTCTCCTACTCTTCTTATTCCTCTTCTCTCTATACTGTAATGAGGTATCTTTAGAGCATTCTGTGTATTACTGTCTCCACTTCTTGATAATTTCAGTACTTCAGTCTCTTCCTCTTCTCTTTTCTTCTGTCAAATGCCATTATATTTTTCTTACTACTCCAGGTTAAACAAAAAAGTTTTCTTATCAAGGATTTATATTTATTAATTAACATTTTATGTTGGTGTTGGAAATACATTGCATTATAACACTTAAAACTACAATTAGTTTATAAAATTTGATTTTTTTTTTCCTTTTCAGAGAGTTTCTGTGAAATGGAGTTTGAAGGAAATGAAGTAAGACTACATTTATAGTGTGATTTTTTTCATGTAAGAAGACTTCTCTTGAGAGAACAATTGGAAGTTCAGTAGCATTTTCTACAAATTATGTGATAGTGGTTATTTCTTTAAGCTCTTTTTAGTGCATTTTGCCATCAATATCAGATAAAATCTATTGAGTGCTCAGTCCTTTTAACATGTGGCTTTATTTCAACTTAAAAGAACCTTAGGGATACGTACTTCTATTACTATTCAACGACAAAATTAATGGTTACAAAGGATATCTACCTTGCTTTAAGTCACACAGCTAGTAAATAGAGCTGAAAAATGAAACTAGACTGTGTGGCAGCAAGGCCCTTACTTCTAATCAATAAGCCATAGAACATTTTGTTTTACTATATATATGATAGACATAATCTATATACATATTCTGTAAAGGGAAAATTTGCCTGGCTCTCTCTATGTACTAGCTTTATCTTAATTGTGAAATTCATAAGACATTTATCTAAAGGTAATTTTGGAATATAGGAATATAGGATTTATTAAAATTTCATAAACTGATTCTCAATAAAGCAAGTATACAACATTTATTATATGCTTTAAGAGAACATTCTAAAGTTTATAAATTTTCTTTTGATATCAGTAATCAGGGTCCCCTTATTAAGAGCCCACTCCTGATCTTTCCTGTGACTTACATGTATCTATCCTGGCAACTCAAATATCATTTCTGTTGCTGTTCACAGATAGTTATTGACAATTGCCCATCTCTCCAATCTAAAAATTCTGTAAAGACCTCCAGGAGTTCAGGGCTCTTATGGGAAAGAAAGAGTGCTCAATATCTCTCCAGTGCAAAACACATTCATGTTTAGACTTAAAAACTTAATATAAATTTCACATTTATATTTTGTCATTTGTCATTATCTATGTGATACATTGATACAGTAATACCCTCCATTTTTTTCTTTCTACCCTGCATTTTTCCTTGGCTAAGCCTTCTTTCATTTATTTATTTCTCAGTTCTGGAGGTCAAGAAGTCCAAAATCAAGACTCCAGTAAATTTGATGTGTGGTGAGGTGGAACTTCCTGTTTTGTTGACAGCCATCTGTCTTCTCCTTGTGTCCTCACTTGGCAGAGGGACAGGCCATGGAGCTCTCTAAGGCTCTTTTATAAGGGCATTAATCTCATTTGTGATGGTTGTGCTTTCTTGACATAATTACTCCCCAAAGTCCCACTTCCAAATCATCATATTAAAGATTTATTTTCAATATATGAATTTGGGAAAGACACAAACATTTAGGCTACAGTATTTTTTATTCCTGGGATAGGTTGTTTCTTACTTGTCTTAGTCTCGATAATGAGACTTGCTTTGGCTAATGAAAAAAGAAAAACTAGCAATTGTGGCATGAGCCTTGAAAAATGCTTGTGTGTTTGGACTTGACTTGTCCTGTTGCTTTTGTAACTTTGAGCTGCCTGCAAACAAGACTATGCTATCCTACAGACTGGTATGTGGTCCAGTTTCTTCTGTCTCTTCAGCCAATCAGCAAACAGAGAAGCTGAACTCCTTTGGTGGTTGGTTGCTGACTACAGGGACAGGAGTGAGCCCAAGAGAGACTAACAGAAGCACTGCTCCTCTAAGCATAGCCCACTTGTTGGTCCCCACAAAACTGTGAGCTAAGTAAGTGGTGGTGTTGTAAACTGTTAAGTTTTCATGTTTTGTTATACAATAAAAGCTAACTGATACAAGCATTCTCCCAGTTAAACTCACTGCAGAGTGTACTTTTTAACTACTACTGACTGTCCCAATACTATTGGACTTATACCACTATATTTTCAAATTAGTAATATCTACTTTTACATGCATCATACCTGGAAGAGGAATAGTACTTAGACAAAAATGAATAAACACACACACACACAAATTTAAATTGAGTGCTCAGTCAGTGCCAAGCACTGTATTCTGTTTCTATATCCATATTATAAAGTGTATGTGTTTGAGATTGCTCAAATACCAGCAGAAATCCAAACATTGATTATGTTGGTATGTGAAAAGAATGCATCTATCTGTTTAGTTTTTCAATTAAGGGATTTACCACCAGGTGCTCATAATAATTGGCATGTACGACAAATATATGTTTAGAGGCATAAGCAGAGAAGAAAAAGCTAGACATTTGCAATCACAATTATCAGGATAATTGTGGAGTTACTAATCTTTCGTACTGAAATATTCTTGATTTGTAAGTATTATACCAAAGGGTATGTAACATTTAAGTATTTCTTTGGATTTTAAACACAAAGACTACATGGTAATTGAATACAACCCAATGATAATTTTCAAGGTAATAATTCTCTTTTGAAGGGTTCTATGACTTGCATTAAATTAAAGCCTGATTACTTAATGGATTATGTACAACATAATGAATAGAAATACTTCTCTCTTACCATATACGCACTAGAAAATAAACTTCTACAATGAACTATAATTTCACAAATCCACTTATATTCAAAATGTTCCCTTAAAGTCATTCATACCATAGGAAGTTTATCTTTTATTCATTACTCTATTGTGGGAGGTTTTTCAAATATTTGTCAGGTAGTTCTATAAGGAGAAGGAATAGCAGCTAAAATAGACAAGTTGTCAGTGGTGTTCATAAATAAATAGAATAGACTTCTGGTCAAGATAGAGGATTGATAAGCATGGCTTGCCTCCTTAAACAACCACATCAAAATTACAACTAAATTATAGAACAACCATCACTCCAAACCAGCAGAAATTGAGTTGAGTGGAAGTCTAACAACTACAGAATTAAAGAAACCACACCCATACAGACAGGTAGATGGGGTAGAGACAAGACACAGGTCTTATCCCATGTCCATGTGTGGAGGATAAAAATTTGGGAGAGATATCTCAGTAGGAAGGGGTCCCAGCTTCATACCAGGCCCCCTGCCCAGCATTCCAGTTTTAGGAAGATAAGTCCCCATAACTTCTAGCTACATAAAAAAAAAAAAAAAAAAAAAAAACAGCAGAGATTGAGTTGGTAGAAGAAACTACCAGGGTACCAAACAGTTCCTCTTAGAGAACCCAAATATGAAGTCACTCAGAATCACTGCCTCTGAGCTCTAGCAACAGGGTAGCAGCTTGAAAAACACCAGTGACATACAGGGATGAACTGAAGTGACTGGCATCAAAGTGAGAGCTTGGGGACAGCTTTATCCCAGACAGAAAGGAGGGCAGAGCCACAGAGCTGGTGGGTAGGTGCCACATTGGAGACTCCATCAACCTGGCTAATACTAATTGCCCTGCCCTGTAGATCCCTTGAGGCTCCATCCTATCCAACTTATATCTGTGAACAGTGGCATTTCCATATGAATGGCTGGTCTTGGTTTGCGCTTCACAACTTCAAAAATTTTTCAAGCAAGCAACAGCTGGCCTCAGTGAGCCTCTAGCCTTAGTGGTCCCAGGCCCAGCACTGGCAGCAGCCAGCTAGATTCACAGTTTGGCCTCACATGTAAATCTCCAAGCCCAGCACAATTAAGAGCCATCTCAGATTGCTCTATAGCTCAAGCAGGGTGGTCCTGGGACAAAACAAGTGGGGACTGACCTTGGCCTACACCACCCAAGAAACCTAGGACTTGTGTACCCAATAAACAACTACAGAGCATGTTGGAGCGCTACCACCATTTGCCTGCACAGCTGATCCTCCATGGAGAAGTGTGGAAGTTGGTGGTCAGTGGTCACAACAAACCTTTGCAACTCTCTGGCCTGTGTAAATATCTCCCCTTGACCTGATAATAACAACCAAGGCTCAACTACAAGACGAGGATGTACTCAACTTACATGAAGGACACACCTCAAGTATCCAGCTTGGGTGACAGGGGAGGCTGTGCCACTGGACCTTACAGAACACCTACTACATTAGGCCAAACTACCAAGACTTGGAGTCTAAGCAGCTCTACCTAAGACATAGAAACAAACACAGGGGTACTGCCAAAATTAAGAGACAAAAAAACATGCCCCAAATGAAGAACAGATCAAAACTCCAGAAAAGAATTAAACAAAAGGGAGACAAGCAATCTATCAGATGCAGAGTTCAAAACACTGGTTATAAGGATGCTCAAGGAACTTAACGAGGACCTCAACAGTATAAAAAAGATCCAGTCATAAATGAAGAATACACTAATTAAAATGAAGAATTTACAGGGAAACAACAATACAGTGGATGAAGCTGAGAATCAAATCAATGATTTGGAACATAAGGAAGCAAAAAGAAGCCAATCAGAACAGCAAAAAAAAAAAAAAAAAAAAAAAAAAAAAGGAATCCAAAAATATGAAGACAGCATAATCAGCCTCTGGGACAACTTCAAGCATTCCAACATCTACATCACAGGGGTACCAGAAGGAGAAAGAGCAAGAAATTGGAAAGCTATCTGAAAAATAATGAAAGAAAACTTCTATAATTTGGTGAAGGAAATAGACATTCAAGTCCAAGAAGCACAGAGAGTCCCAAACAAGATGGATGCAAATAGGCCCACTCCAAGACACATCACAATTAAAAAACGATAGGTTAAAGATAAAGAGAGACTTTTAAAAGCAGAAAGAGAAAATAAGTTAGTTCCTATATAGGAGTTCCCACAAGGTTGTCAGCTCATTCTTCAAAATAAACTTCAGGCTAAAAGGGACTGGCAAGAAATATTCAAAGTCATGAAAAGCAGGGACCTACAGCCAAGATTACTCTACCCAGCAAAGCTACCATTTAAAACTGAACGGCAGATACAGAGCTTCACAAACAAGAAAAGACTAAAGGAGTTCATCATCAACAAATCATTGTATGAAATGTTAAAGGGAATTATTTGGGAGAGAAAGGGAGATCAAAACTATGAACAAGAAAATGGCAATAAATACAGACATCTCAAAAACTGAATCTAAAAAACAAACTAAGCAAATGAGAAGAACAGAGACAGAATCACAGATATGGAGAGCATTTTTTATGGTTGCCAGGTGAGAATGGGGTTTATAGGAATTGGTGAAGATGTGGGAGGATTAAGAAGTACAAATAGTTACAGAATAGCCACGGGGATGTAAAGTACAGCATAGGAAATGGAGACTTAGACAGTGGTGTGCAGATGGCAAGTGCTGGGTAGAGGGAAGCAAAATGAGAAATTTGGTACAATTATAATAGCATAATAAAAACAATATAATTCAAAAATATACATAGGATAATAAATCTTTGTAGACTGTAACTACCTTAGAAAACTAAAAAGATGTCATGCTCCTGATATTTTGATAACATGTCCTCTTTTTTTTAAGTTGGTAAGTAAAATATCCCCATTATAAAGCAATTGATTGAATGTCCATACTGCATAACTTTAAAAAAGTAGATTTAACCATATTACATTATTTTAATTTGCCGAATTAGAATCTGAGGCTATATATTGGCTATAAATGGAGAGGATGGGATTAGGTGGCAATTAATGTAAAAAATTGAGCCTTTCAAAAATTTTAATAGAGAATGAGATTAACTTACTACCAAACTGATGAAATTGGATTTGTTAATGTACCAGAAAGTATGAGTTTTTAGTCTATTAGCATAAATCAAAGATTGTCCTTTTAAAACTATATGCAAAATATAACAATGCTAAACATACCTTTTAGCAAGTAAATGAGCTATTTTAAATTGTTTAACATCTGAATGCAAAATATTACTGCATATTAAAGTTAATTTTGGAGGAAAGTATTCTTTTCCATTGCTTCTATAGCCCTGATTAGTTTCTTCTTTATGAAGATATTTAAACTTTTTTTTTCAGGATTTGTTTTTCCCAGAGATTATATTGTATAAACAAAATTATCTGATTTTCTTTATATCACCTGCCCTGTAGAAAGTTGCAAGTTTGTTAGGGACACAATTTCAACCAGGTAAACCTTGATTGCCAATAATTGTGTGATGAAATATATGTTTTATGTGTTGAGATTAAGTGAAGAGGTGTGACTACACTCCAAATATGTATCCTTCTTCTAATGTCAGATTATTAAAAGATAAATACAGATCAAAGTGTTGCTATTATTACCTATTTCAACAAATACCAAAAATGTTTAGCCTTATATATGATTCTGTAAAAGTTTCTATATAACAAACCTATAAAACTGTTCATTTAAAAATATGTAAATATCAAGTTTAAATAGTTATCTTACAGGAATTTATATAATAACTGACAAATCTGCTATTATAGAGTGAAAAAACAACTTTTTTAAAGTGTGGAGAAATTTGAAGAGGAAACACGGAAGAAAACTGTAGAGAAGGAGAAGAGTAACCAGAGGAGGAAGAGAAGAAGAGAGTCATTAAGATGTCAAGGGAGGCCCTGGCTGGTGTGGCTCAGAGGACTGAGTGCCGACCTGTGAACCAAAGTGTCTCTGGTTCGATTCCCAGTCAGGGCACATGACTAGGTTGCACGTCAGGTCCCCAGTTGGGGGCATGTGAGAGGCAACTACACAGTGATATTTCTCTCCCTCTCCTTCTCCCTCCCTTCCCCTCTCTAAAATCTTTAAAAAGAAAAATAAAATTATTAAAAAAAAAAAAAAAGATGTCAAGGGAGAGAAGAGATAATGACCGGAGGAACTTTTACTTCTTCCTAAAATGTACAGTGAAATCAAAGCAAGGAGTAAAAGATGCTTGGGCTTAATAGAAAAAATAATTAGGATGGAAAATAAAGCAGTCACATGAACAGACAGTTGTGACTCAGTATTCCATTGGCTAGAGAAGAATTATCACTATTATTTCTGAAGCAACAGTAAGTTAGGATTAATGGATTCTTGGCCTTCCTATAGCATAATTATATAACATATGTAAATAAACAAGATTGAAGTTTTGCATTTGTCTAGAATTGAGTTCAAGTGAGGGCAGAATCAAAAATCTATTGCCCTAAAATAGAAGAGAAGAAATCAAGTGAAAATTAGGAGAGAATGCATATATCTTGGCCAGGAGTGCCAGAAATAAGCATTTCATGGATAGAACGACAGTGGCAAAGTGAGAATTGTTAGAATAGAGGTTGGGAGAAGATACATTTCATGACAGAAACTCTACAAACCATGAAGGGAAATCCACAGGGGTGACCCAGTGGAGAAGAAAAAGTTACATAACAGAAATGCATGCAATTTGTGAGGGCAGATAAAAGCAGCAAAAATGAAAGAAATATTGCCCACACATAAACACACATGCCCTGGTAAGTAAAAACAATTGTGCTAATATGCCCTTTCAGACATTAAAATACAAGTCTATACAAGAAAGATGTTTTCTCGGTTAATATTAAATACTAACAACTTTTAAAGATTGCACTCAGTACTCACTGTCACAGCTATTATCCTATATCTATAAAGATATTTTTCCAGTGATAAATTACTTCATTTGGAAATCTGGATAACAAATATCACTAAATATGCAATTTAACCTCACTATCTCTGGTGTCTATCACATATATCTGCAAATAATATAAACATTACTTGGAAGTACAACTAAATCAATGCTTATTTAATAAATATCCTCATTACTGTTTCATATCTATATCATCTATCTATAATCTACTTTGAAAAATGTTATTTTCTAAACTCAAAACCATACAAATTTAGGGGCAGAGCCAAGATGGCAGCAGAGTAGGTGGAAGCTATACTCACCTTCTCCAGACCCAAACTGGAATAACAAATAAAGTATAGAAGGATCAACCTGAATAACCAACTGACGTTTAGCTGAATAGAAGTCTTATAGCCAAAGATTTTCAGAGAGCCATGTTGAGACTGATAGGAAAGGCAGAGACATGAAAATTATTGGCCCCATTCCCATGAGTGTGCAGTGGCTGAGAATCCAGAGGCATATATCAACTGCAGTAGCCCCACATTCCAGACTCCCTGTTGCCCCGCTCTGTAAAGCTCACATGCCTGTAAGAGTCTGCTGCCTGGGCCATGGTGTGCAGGTCTGGGCAGACTCAGAGGGTATCAGTGGCTGAGCTGTGTGGCTTTGGAACAAGGGCCATTCCCCCAATCTTCCTGTGAGCCTGAAAGTATCTCCCCTTCCTGAATCCTGATGGCCCCACCCTGCCAAATTCAGGGTCTCCAGAAGGTCTCACCAGAAACCAGAACAGTCTGCATGGAGTGGCTCTGAGAAGGGGGTCATCCCCCCCACCTTTCCAAGAGCATGACCAATGCCTCTCCATCATGGGAGATCCACTAGCCCCACTCTTCACATTCAGGGAAGCTTCACCCTAGGGAGATTCAGCTTCCTAGAGGGGGTCCCAGCAAAATCTGACAAAGACTGAGTAATGGCTTTAGGGTACAGGCCATTTTTCTCTCACACACCAAGTTAGTGCAGAACCCTCCCTTCATATGGCCAAATCTTGATCTGTTTTGGTCTGATAAACCTCACTGACCTTACCCGGATGACTCCCTGATACCCTATCCCACCACAAATGTCTGTGGGTACCCTGCAGGTGGCAGCCAGATTTAGATTACACTGACACTTTTGCTAAGTGGCCTGAGACCCAGCACCGGCACCGAGTTTGAAACTGTATCAGTCTACTGAACACCTCCCACCCCTACTTGGTGACTCACTGATAATGTACTTTGTGCCAACTGAGTGTTGCCATAGGCTTTTTCAGTGACTAAGCCCAACAGGCAGCCAGTAGGTAAATGAAGATCTCAGGGTGCCTTGGGCCTTTTGTTGATCTGCTCCTGGCCTCGGTGCTGGTGGAAGCGAACCTTGATGCACAGCTTCATTCTTCCCAGAAACACCCAGCTTCAGCAGAAGCAGCCACAACTGTGGATCACTTTTTGACCCCAAACAGCTTGCCCAGGGCCAGTCATAGGCAACATCTGACATTGACCTGTACCAGAATTCGTTCCAAGAGGTCCCAGATAAAATACATTCAATGGCCAACTTTAGACAACATCAGAGCAGGATACAATAAACTTCATAAGCAGCATAGCCAAAGGAAAATCTTGGCAGACAACAGACTCTGCTGAGGTGAGTTCCGTTTTATGTGTCCAGCACAGGCTCATGTCATACGCTATGGTTGGAATCAAGCCTCACAATCAGCCAGGCTGAGTATCAATCCCACACATGAAAGGCCAAAGGCAATCAAGACTTAGTTACAACAGGGGCTCACATAACCCGCAAAAGGGTATTACTGGAGTACCTGGCTCAGGTGATATTGGAGACTGGTTCCCATAAAACACCTACCACATAATACCACCCGACCAAACCTGGGAGACATAGCAGATCTACCTAAAACATATAAAAACAAAAACAAAAACAAAAAACACGAAGATGCAGTCAAAATGGGGAGACAAAAAGAAACATTCCCCAAATGAAAGAATAAGTGAAATTTCCAGAAAAAGAGCTAAATGAAATAGAGGCAAGCAATCTACTAGATATAGACTTCAAAAAATGGTTATAAGAATGATAAGGAAATGAGTGTTATAACAGCATTAAAAAGAACATAGAACCATAAATTAAAAATCCAGAAATGAAGAATGCAGCATCTGAAATGAAAAATACACCAGAAGGAATAAAGAACGCCTTACCTGAAGCAGAGGACTAAATCGGTGATTTGAAAGACAAGGTGACAGATAACACTCAAACAGAGAAGAAAAAACAAAAATGAGGATACTTTCAGGGACCTTTGGGACAACATAAAGTGTAAAAACATTCATATCATAGGGTGCCCGAAGGGGAAGAGAGGGAGCAAGGTGTCAACAACGACAACAACAAAGACACCATTTGTAGAAATAATGACTGAAGACTTGCCTAACCTGGCGAAGGAAAAAGACACACATGTCCAAGAAGGTCAGAGCCCACACTAAGACATATGATAACTAAAATGTCAAGGTTTAAAGACAAAGAGAACATGAAAGCAGCAAGAAAAAGACAATTGCTTATCTACAAGGGAGTTCCCATTAGACTGCAACTGATTTTCAACAGAAAGATGTCTGGTTTGAAGAAAATGGCATGGAATATTCAAAGAGATGAAAAGCAAGGAATTGCAACCAAGACTACCTTATCCATCAATGTTATCACTTAAAATTGAAGGGGAAATAAAAAGCTTACCAGAAAAGAAAAACATAAAGGAGTTCATTACCATTAAGCCAGTATTACAAGAAAAAGTAAAAGGTCATAGAAGAGGAAGAAGGAACACAAAAAGGAACATAGTTATAAGGAAATGGCAACAACTACATATATATCAATAATCACTTTAAATGTAAATGGCTTAAAAGATCCAATAAAGAAAGGAAGGAAAGAAAGAAGGAAGGAAGAAAGGAAGGAAGAAAGGAAGGAAGGAAGGAAGAAAAATCCAATTAAAAAATGGACCAAGGACCTAAAGAGACATTTCTCCAAAGATAATATACAGACATCACTAATCATCAGAGAGATATAAACTAAAGTCACAATGAGATATTACCTCACACTTGCCAGAATAGCTGTCAGTGATAAATAAACAAGAGTTGGTGAGAATATGGAGAAAATAAACTCTTGTGCCATATTGGAGGGAATGCAGATTGGTGCAGCCATTGTGGAAAGCTGTATAGAGTTACCTCAAAAAATTTAAAAAAAAATTAATTATTGCCTAATAACCCAGCAATTCCACTTCTGGGAATATATCCAAAGAAACCCAAAAACCTAATTCAAAAGAACATATGCCTCCCTATGTTAATTTCAGTGTTATTTACAATAGCCAAGATTTGGAAGCAACCCAAATGCCCATTAGTAGATGAGTGGATAAAAGAACGAGGGTACATTTACACGATAGAATACTATTTGGCCAAAGAAAAAGAAAGAAATCTTTCTTTCTCTTTAGCGCTCACCCAAAGACATTTTTCATTGCTTTTAGAGAAAGAGGAAGAAAACAGAGATAGAGAGATAGACAGACCGACAGACAGACATCAGTGTGAGATAGAAACATTGATTGGTTGCCTGCTCATGTGCCTCAAACCCACAATTGGGTATGTGCCCTGACTAAAATAGAACCATGATCTTTTTCTGTATGGGACAGTTTTCCAACCAACAAAACCACACTTGCCAGGACCTTTTTTTTATTTTTTAAATGTATTTATTTACTGACTTGAGAGAGAGAAGGTCAGGGGCAGAGGGAGAAAGAAACATTGTTTTGCTATTCCACTTATTTATGTATTCATTGGTTGCTTCTATATGTACCCTGAATGGAGATTGAACCCAAAAACTTGGCATATTGGGACAACGCTCTCACCAACTGAGCTACCCAGCCAGGGCAAGAATTCTTGCTTTTTGTTACAGCATGGATGGACCCAGAGAGCTTTATGCTAAGTGAAATTAGCCAGTCAGAGAAAGATAAATACCGTATGATTTCACTTATATATGGAATGTAATGAAAAAATACAAAAACAAAATAAAAACAGACCCATCGATACCAAGAACAGACTGACGGCTGTCAGAGGGGAAGGGATTTGGGGAACCGGGTGAAATAGATGAAGGTATTAAGCAAAACCAATAAACAAAAGCAAACAACAATGACAACACAAAGAAAAACTCATAGACACAGACAACAGTATGCTAATTACCAGAAACAAAGTGGGTGGAAGCAGGCAGAAGAGGGTAAAGGGGGGATAAATGCTGATGGAAGGAGACTTGACTTTGGGTGGTGAACACACAACACAATATACAGATGATGTATTATAGAATTGTTGACTTAAAACCTATACAATTTATTATCAATGCCATCCCAATAAATTCAACAAGATTTTTAAAAACATACAAATTTCACACACTAATTTTATTAAATTATTTATAGCAAGAAGGAACAGAGCCATAGTTATGCCAAGTAAGTTTATAGCATGTCATATTCAGTTTTAATAATATGACAAATGTTACCACTTGCTTGCCTAATTCTCTTATTTTTTTTTAAATAATTAATTTCTCAGCCTTTTAGACTTTTACATAGAGAAGGCATGAGATATAATCTGATAAATACAGTATAAATAGACATCTCTTTGGAGGAAATTTTCATAATAAGCTATCGCTCCTGATTTACTATATTTTTTGTAAAAATAAAAATACAATGAATGTGTATAATTTCATTGATATAGTGGCATAATATGTCAATTTAATGTATTGATACATTATATCTACACATTTAACTATAATATGTATCATATATATTCAATATAATGTATTGGTACTTTGATCTATATAGTATCGATGTATAATTATAGTGGTATCAAAGTGGTAGTTCTCTCATGTTTCAGCTAGTAAACATATTTGTCCTTTGCATTTATTCTTATTCTAGTATAAAACACACACTTGATTCTGGAAAATATAGTAACACCCTGCAATGTTGGAGAAGAAAGCCACAAACTAAGAAAAATAAAGTAGAAGGGACCTGGCTTGTGAGTAGTCATACCACCCATAGCTGTTTATACTTTGAACTGTAAATTATCTAAAAATAACTAAATCTTTCCTTTGTTAACAACTGTTATACACCACCAGCAATTCATATTTAATATTCTTGTTCAGAATCAATTACATTTGTGAAGACATTAATCCAAATATTGAGATATGCTATTTAAAATAACATTAGTCTATGAAATTATAAGACACCAGAAGCCACTAAAACTGAAGAGTAATCTGGCAGGTATTCTCAAAATAGAAGTTATATTTTTTTGTGACCATTTTCAGAAGTTTTTCTGCCTAAACTATCTGGAAACAGTCTATATTTTGTTTCAGAATTATAGGGAAAAATAAATAGGAAAATGAATATTTTAAAAGGCAGTAGTCTTACATATTGACTGTAAAGTTGTATTGAGGCCCTGGCTGGTGTGGCTCAGTGGATTGAGTGCTGGCCGGTTTGATTCCCAGTCAGGGAACAGGTCTCGTTTCTGGGCCAAGTCCCCAGATGGGATGCCTCATGGCAGGCAACCACACATTGATGTTTCTTTCCTTCTCTTTCTTCGTCCCTTCTCCTCTCTCTAAAAATAAATAAAAAAAAATATTTTTAAAAAACTGTATTAAATGAAAAGGATACTGAATTTCTCTTTTCAAATACCTCAGCACAGAATGAGCTCTAAAAATCATTAGCACAAGCAAGGGGCTTCAGATATTTTTTTGCTGGTTGCAATGTCTCCTTTCACTCCCTAAGGCCACTGAGGAGTGTCTTGGTGCTTCTACTGCAACATAAGTAAAATGACTATTTTTAGGACCTTGTGAATGTTACAGAACCCCTGGGCTGCGCCAATTGAAAACAAACCCACTGGCTCTTTAGTTAGGGGCCCGATTGCCGGCTGCCAGAATTATAACTCTCAATACCAGCGTTTAGTGAAAAGAAAAAGAACTGTTTATTTAACAGTTATATAGATTTAGATTATTTGCGGATTTCTGTTGTTAAGTCTTATGTTCTTTAAAACACCCATAAACACATATCCTTGCCTCCCCCCTACCAAACCAGGCTAGTTTTAGAAGTCAGAGAAACCCTTTTCCTACTTTCCAAACACAGTTCAGCTTTACCAGTAGCTGCCAATCATGCAATCCTGATTGAGGAGACCTCGTCTGTGTTATGGGGTCCACCAGTTTTTAATCCAGAACCTTGTGGATTCTCAGCCTCCTTGTAAACTGCATAGTTAGTCCTTTTGTAATCCACATGGTCAGTCTGTTTCCAGTCAAATCCGCACAGTCCGCCTGCCTAAAATGTCTGCCGCTTATTTTTAAATCCCTGACTGCATCCTCTGATGCAGTGGGTGTTACAAACAGTTCTGATCATTCGCAGAACCTTAGGTAGGCTCTGTGTGCTTTTTCCATACCATCCCCTGGTTCAAGACCCCTCCCATTTACCTGAGGCTTTGGATGCATTAAAGCCATTTTGCATAAGAAAGACACTAACCACCAGCCTCAGGCATGTGGAGGCATTCTGAAAGCTGCGTCCTTTTCCCCATCCCCCAGCCGCAAACTCTGGGGATTTTTGGACTCCCCTGTTTCTGCAACATGAATACTTAAGCATATATAAAGAAATGTAATGTAGTTAGAGAAAATTTTGTTGGATTCTTTCTGGAACTCTCATGGTTTGTGTTGGGGTCCCCCTGGGAAAGTATCAAGACTTGGAGGCCCGTGTAGGCCAGGCAAAGGAAACGAAGCCTATAAGACCTGACCAGAAAACTGGGAAAACTGGGTGCATACATGCCTCAATGCTGTAGCCAGTGGGCCCTGGTGGGAATCGGGCCATGAGAAAATGCTTTCTGTCCTTTGAAGCTTGCCCTGTTCTTTCACCTCGCTTGATCGCTTTATTTTACCAGCAGCAGAGGTTTTAACTTTAACTCAGAATGAACTCACCCTCCCTATTTTATGGCCCTCTGAAGTCTGAGTCCAACTCACCCTGACCTGAGGGAGATTTCAACGTTACTTCAATTGTTACCCCTGAACAATATCTGTTGTCTGTAATAGGCACTATTTAACATTGATTGATGAGCTTTATGTCAGTGCAAGATGCCCTTAAGCTACAGCATTCAATAAAAGACCTTGGAGGAAGGCAATCGAGGCATTTGTCTCTCAGACATTTGCTGGCCTTCTCTCCCATACCCTAAGCTGCCTGGGAAGTCATTTCATCCACGACACCAGAAGATCTCTGTGGGTCGGGGGTCCCCAACAGGTTTGCTTAGAGTTTAAGGTGAAATCCATGACTTTGACAACTACATAAATTCCATCATGCTCAGGTAATGCAGAACATGGTTTAAAGTCATTTTCCAAAGGCTTTACTTACTTTAAAGTGAATAGAACCTCCATTTCACAGCATGGCATCCTTATTCAAGAATAAAATAGAACTTGCAGAGTGGCAATGCAAAATGATACCAAATAAAAGCTTGTGCTTTGTTTAGTGGGGTAAGAGCCCAGAGCACTATTTTAATTCAAGCAGAAAAGCAAAAGCTTCACACTATTGGTCCACTACACTACTTCATGCTCAAAGAAACACATCTCTTCTGTGATGAATATATGCATAGCAAAGCAGCATCTCTCTCATGCCCTTCGCCTCAGAAAAAAAAGTTTAAGATAGTGAGACTTTGAACATAAATAGGTTCTCTACAAAAAGACAAAAAGACATATAAATTTGGAAAAGATAAATTCTACAAACACCAGAATGATATTCTTTTGAGTCATCAGTAAATACAATTATGGGGTCTCAAATATTAGGATCTCTTTATAGGCTTAATTTCAACAGGCTTTTACTATTTCTGTTTTATTATCGGGGGAGGGCATTTTGTTTACTTACAAATATTTATTTCTTGAGTATTGACAAGGAATTTTCTACCAGGTTGATAAAATTTTATACAAGCTCATTAGAAAAGTTCCACTCACAGCCAGACTCTAGCTTTAAGTACTTATCTATGATGCATAAAAATAAAAAAAATACAGGGAGAAAAGTATTTTAATTAATCACTTAATATATGGAGCATTTCAATTCAAACATTAGAATAAATTCATAGTATGAATTTCTTAGATATTACAAAGTGTAAAGATAGTATAGCTCAGTAAAAGCTTTTGTAGCCTGTACCTACAGAATGATTGCCAAGCCCCGTGTCATGAAAATCTCATCTCTGCTTTCCTCTAGTAATTTTAGCTTCAAGTCTTACATTTATTTCTTGAATCCATCCTATGAGGATGCTTATTAAAAAGAAAGTGTTGGTAAGCATTTGGGAAAATTGAAATCATTGATACTTTCTAATGTTATCGTTCCAACCTAAAATAGTCTCAGAACAGTAAATGTGCAATTGATATAGCTAAATAAATGTAGATAGCTCTGTCTACAACCATTGATGTAGGATATATTTTGGCTAGGGCTGGGTTTTATATGTTTTTCTTTTAATTTCTGAATTTATATTCTATTTCAAATTATAGAAACTGAACAATTTAGGTAGAATGAAGAGGCAATGAACAGTCACAGCTAAAGTTAAACAAACTATGTGTATTATATAATATTTATAAATATTTTGTGTCTGTATATATTTATATATATATATGTGTGTGTGTGTGTGTGTGTTTTTCAATATGTACATTCATTAAATTAAGGAATTTCAATATATATTAATATAGGTATAGAAATGTAGAGAAGTAAGAGAATTAATAGTTGGCAAACAGTATAAAGTGCAAAATAAAAATTATATAAGCACAAAATGAAGGTATGAGAATAGAGGGTGGGAAAGAAGTATAAAATTGTCATTCATTTAAAAATTCTGAGCATAAGAATTAGGTTTTTATCACATAATTCAGGCATGTAGTTACAAGGCATATAAGGACAATATAGCTTTTTAAATTTTTTCCATCTTCCTCATTTTTTGTTAAGATTATTTTCCAATTTTTACTGTTACTGACACCTCAAATCTTTTATTCTCCAAATTTAAATATTTTCTACCATCTTTCGATCATTTTTATGGCTAATTATTCATTTCTAATGTTAGTAGTTCTGCCACTGTTTTCTCAGAAAATTTCTAATATTTCTGTCTTTAATTTCCAGTTCTTTCATCTATTGAGGGCCCCATTCACTTATTCTCTCCATAACTGCCTGAAAGAGAACTTGGGCCTATAATTCCTTGTCATGTGGATTAATATTAAATGATAAACACAAATAAGTCTCCTACTGCTTTCACTAGTTTTTCTCACACTTCTATTTTTAACAACCAGACAATAGATTTAAAATAATTTCCTTAATGTTGGAGCTGTTCTTTGGTTCTAACATAGATCACATTTCTCTGCAAGAACTTACAATTCAGCTATTTTAATCTCATCCTTCTCTGTCATCCTTGAGTGAGCCTCCATTCTACCAGTTTAATGAAATGATCATTTTTTTCCTCATTTAACCTGTGAGAAGACAGGGGATTAGAGAGTCTCAATGCTTGTCACGTAACTACTCCATCATAAGACCGGCATTTAAATCTAGGTGAGCCAAGACCGCAGCTTCTCAATAACCAAATTACTAATAAAGACATTAAATGAATAAGAGATACACTTTCTATATTATAGGGCTCTGTGTTGAGGCAGGGAAGCAGGAAACACATCCCACCCCCCCCACCCCCACAAAAAAGAAGCATAAAATAGGACACTTCTAATTCACACAGCAGTGAGTGACTCTTTCACTACAAACATGTAGAAATTCTGAACAAAATATGACAAGGAAATAATCAGCCAAATGTACAAAAAAAATAGAAAAAAATTGTCACTAAATGCAAAAAAAAAAAAAAAACCCTGAAAGCTAATGAATAAAGTTCCCAAACAAATAGCACATTTACCCTACTGAAGGGAGAAATAGTAATGAATAGAAATAAATAAATAAATTGCAAAGCGATTACATTTATTTTTTATTTTAGTTTTCTGTAAATTTCATTTTTGATATAAGCTAAGTTTATGAAAAAGTTGCAAAAAAGTAAATATTTTCTAATTGTTAACATTTTTGTTTATTTGATGCATCATTTTCTATGTCTATTTATACATATGTAAATGTATAAAATATGTACATGCATGGGCTTTTTTGTAGAATATTTGAGAATAAGTTGCAATCTTTGGGCCCCTTTATCCATATATATTTTAGTGTGCATTTCTTAGAAACACGATATTTTCTTTTATAGCCACAGTGTAATGATAAAAATCAGAAAAATTAGCACTGATGACATTTATACAAAGCCTATAGCTCAAATCCAAACTTTGATAATTATCCCAATAATGTCCATGTTAGAACTTTGTTTCCTGTAAAAGGAACCAGTTAAAGATAATGCATTGTATTAGACTCTAATGTCTTTCTAGACTTCTTTAATCTGGAATGAGTCTTTATCCATTTTTTTTTTTTTTTAATCTTGACATATTTTTTTTTTTTTGGTTTTTCAATTACAGTTGCCCCATTTTTCTCCCATTGCTCCCCTCACCCAGCCCACGCCTTCTCCCGCAATCATATCCCTCCCCGTTGTCCATGGCCATGGGTCATTTATACACATTCCTTGACTAAACCCTTCCCTTACTTATCCCCCTTCTCTCCCTCCCCCCTATTGACTGCTATTCTACTCTTTGTCCTATTTAGTTCCTTTGTTTGTGTTCTTCCTTAGTTTCCTGTATTGGGTGATATCATATGGTATTTTTCTTTCTTTGCCTGGCTTATTTCACTAAGCATGATTCTCTCTAGTTCCATCCATGTTGTCGCAAATGGCAGGAGTTCCTTCTTTCTTTCTGCTACATAGTATTCCATTCTAGTATTCAATTCTAAAACCCTAATTAAAAAAAAAAAAAAAAAACTTATGCACCCCTATGTTCATAGCTGCCCTGTTTATAATAGCAAAGTACTGTAAACAGCCTAAGTGCCCGTCTGTAGACGAGTGGATCAAAAAACTGTGGTACATTAAATCTTGACATTTTTAAGAGTACTGGAAGGTTCCTTTGTAGTCTGTCCTTTCATTTTGGGTGTGTCTGGTTTTTTAAAATTCTTTTTAAGTATACATTTTAAAAATTGGGCAAGGATAACCCAGATGTGAATTGATCTCAGTGCACCATTAATAGGAAACAAGTTATGTCAGTTTGCCTAATTAATAATGATATTCAATTAATTACTTATGTTTATGAAAACAATACTGCTTCACTATAAAGTTACCAATTATCCTTTGCAATTCACATACTAACAATAATTTGTGGGGAGGTATTTTTGAGACTCTGTAATGCAATAGAGCAAATACAGCAAAAAAATAGTCAACAAGCCTCTCTTCTCTTTTACCAGGAAGTGTAAATGAGAACATAAAGGGTGCAGACATTTCTTTAATCATCACTGTTTTCCAGGATCACAGGACTCTGATAATGTTCAATATTGTCAACTTTTAAACCAGAATAACAAAAATTAAAATAAAAAAAGTGGAGAACTATAAAGCACTTTATGCTTAAGGACAGAGTGAGAAAGACAGACAAAACAATGCAAATTTTCCTATTCAGTAAGCTTCTAGCTATCAGAGGTTATGTACTGGGTAGCATTGAAAGTCCATGAGTGACATAAATAATGCTCATAACTTCAAACGGCATCTCATCTAAGGTAAGGGATTTTTTTTGAGGCCTATAGAATAACTCATATAACTTAGATTTAAACTAAAAGCTTTTGTAGCCCAGAGGAAAAATAGATTCTTAGATGTGGGACACAGAAATACCTCTTGAACAAGGTATATTCTGAGTTGGCTCAAATCTAATAAAGCATTGTTCTTTTCAACTTGCTTTCACATATGTAATCTTGCTTGAAAATCACAAAATGTCATGAGTTAGTCATAAGAGAGATTGTTTTTCTCATTCTACAAATGGAAAAACATGGACAAAAAAATGGTAGAATTAACTCTCCAGGCTCCAGTTTGCTTGACTGCATGTATGTGACTGTTTTTCCATCCCTTGTATTGTACTTTAAGAATAGTCAAGGCTAGAGATTGTAAAAGATAAGTAGATCCTTTTAGGATGAATAGAAAAGTTAAAGAAGAAAAAGAATATAAAAATAATACAAGTGAAGGTAGAAATATATACCATTGAGAATAGAGTTTGGAAAGAAAATTAATGAAGAAATCAGAGAGGATAGATGGGATTATGCCTTACATAGCATACCATATTTGACCCTTATACTATAGAATGTCTGAAGATTTCTGGAAATACTTATGCCATGGCTCTCTTTGCTCAAATCTAGCCCTAAATCAATTTCTCTTTAGAAAGCTTTTATTTCCACTCTTGCCGGTTCTCTGTATTTCCATTTCAGTATCATTTAAATTTGTTTTTCTTTAATATAAATGTTATCGTTCCTGTTTTTTTTTTATGTACTTTGCATTTATTTTTCTTTTCAGGTTCATTGAGGTATAATTGACAAGTAAAATTATATACTTAAGGTATGAATAAATTTGATATACAAGGTCTGTCCAGCAAAAGTCCAACTTTGTTAATATAATGAGAATGGTTTGCACGACATTGATGTAACCTGAACTGGAATGCGTATGTGTGAACAGTGATGAGTTCGCTATACTAGTCAGTGGGGGGGAGGGGTGTGTGTGTGACAGATGCCCTTGAGAGAGCATGTATAGTGTGTGGCTATCACATTCAAAATGACTGAGCAAGGAAAGCAATGAATCTACATCAAATTTTGCATTAAGCTTGAACATTCCTCCACAGAAACTATTCAGATGATTCAGAAGGCCGCAGCTATGGGCAACGGGTGATTGGGAGCTTCATCACAACAATATGCCTGCTCATGCATCATATCTCATGCAGAATTGTTTTGTGATACATCACATCACCCAGGTTACTCAGCTTCTCTAAAGTCCAGATTTGGTGCCCTGTGACTTCTGGCTTTTCCTAAATCTAAAATCAGGTTTGAAGGGGAAGTGATTTCAGACTGTTGATGAGATTCAGGAAAATACAAAGGGGCAGCTGATGGTGATTGAGAGAAATGTGTGAGGTCCCAAGTTGCTTATTTCAAAGGGGACTGAGGTGTCATTGTCCTATGTACAGTGTTTCTTTAATCTTGTATTTTATTCAATAAATGTCTCTATTTTTCATAGTACATGGCTAGATACCTCCTGGGAAGATCTTGTACATATACATATGATGAAAAGATCACAATAGAACTGATTGACTCATTCATCACTTTACATAGTCACTATACATATTTTCCATGTGGGGTGAGAATCTTTAAGATCTACTCTCTTAGCAAATGTCAAATGCACAATACAATGTTACTAACGATAGTCACTACATTGTCCATTAAATGCCCAGAACTTATTCATCTTACAGCTGAGAGTATGTACCTTTTGACCAACAACTTCTTGTTTCACCACCTCACAGAAAGAAGTTGAGTATGATTTTGTGTGAGAATTTATATAATATAATATAATGTAATATAATAAATATTATGTGTGCGTTTGTATACATACATACTTACAGTGATTATGCACAGAAATAATGGAAATAACCATGAATGGCCTACAGTTAATACTGAGGCACATACACTGATTATCATGCAGTTGTAATGGGTTATCAAAATAATCTTTTAACAAAGGGAAATAAATACAAATGCAACATTATTTATATAAAACAGAACATAGCAGATTTTACAAAGAATAAAGCTTTTGCCTTTCTTCAGACTTCTCAAGTTTTGTCTGCTTAAAGAAATGAATTTCGGTGAGCTGTAAAATAGATTATTTAAGCTAGTGGTGAGAACATCTCATCATTTACATGATTGCACCTTAAGTATACAGATGTGATTAATAATATTCAAGGCTGGGAAGTGTCATTGGATAAAACGAATCACCTTTTGAAAATTACATCTTCTAGATTATTTGGTGTTAGCAGACTATTCTCTATTTAAGACTGTAAGTTAGACATAAATTAATCACATGTTGATAAAAATAGACATGCAATAAAAAAAGAAAATGTTCACTCATAAATTTAATTTTTTTTCTGGCTAACCATCAAATTTACTACATTCTTCTCACTTCTAGCTACAGTAACTATGGTAAAAACCAGAAAAATTTCAATCAAAAATCTATAGTGTCATACAAAAAAATTAAAACAATATGCATGGTAAGTTTAGTATTCACCATGTGAAAGAATTGAAGGAGCTATAATTGAAATATCTTGAAAAAGAACTGTATTTTAATTTGCAATTGCTTGTGGCAGACACACTGGCTGGCAGAGATAGAATACCAGTATTAAAGAATGCACACAATGGGAAGATCCTAAGTGATCCAAGAAAAGAAATTGCTGAAGTGAGCCAAATACTTTATGTAGTAAATTGAAAATCTTGGCAATTACTTTCCTACATAGTCACAGGTTTTTGCTATAAAACTAGGAAAATAAAATCCAAATGGGCAAATGGCAATGTTTTCTCATTTTCCGCAACACTATAATAATTTTTAAAATCTATGATGACTTAATTTATAATGTAAGAATGATATCCTATAGAGGATAAATGCTAAGTTTAGATATGAGTTAACAAATACTGACTAAGCAATGACTATGTTCAGTGCTTATAGAATGTGACTCAACCCTGCTGCCCAAACTATGTAATCTTTTGAAATTGAGAACAAAATAAATACATTAATGGTTAACAGCACTGCAAATAATAAAGTGACATATATAGTTAATGACCTTTGTTGCTTTGTCCAGCTCCAATACAATCTCTTTGGAAGTCTGTGTGTCTGTCCTCCACCTTCTGAGAGCCTGTTTCTACTGTCTGGCCTCTGCCATCATTGGGAGATTATCTATGTGCTACTGAAGCTACATGACTTAGAGAAGCCTGGAGCTGGAAGTGATTGGAATTACATTCTTTACCTCAACCTTTGGAGTAGAATTTGACGCATAGTGGGTATGTACTTATTATTTATTAAGTAAGGTAAACATGTGTATAAAAATTACTTATTTGACTAGATGGCCTATTTTTATAAATAAACAATATGGTTATTATTATTCTATTTAATGAGTACTAATTATTTTTGTACCCAAAAAACTGTACCACTCTCACCCCAATCACCTCTTCCAGAGTTGATTTTAATGTTTTCTTAAATCCTATCCTTATCCTAAAATGTTTGTAGTTTCCAACTATTCCCAAAGCTGACCAGAAAAAATATATTTATTTCTGTATTGACACTTCAGTCTGTTTACTTGTTCAATGGATGAAAAAATGTACTGACATGCTGAAATGTACTGACACTGTCACAAAATTTTGATATTGGAGTTGATGAATTTTGAGCAGGGAAAAATAGAAATACTGTAACACCTTCCTGTACAAAATATTGAAGTAAAGCAGACATTTTTCTTAGCTATGGGATCACTCCCTTCACCCAGCATGTAGGAAAACAAGCTTGTTCTGAAGTCGTAGGGGGGTGCAAGATATTATTCACTTTGATATCACTATTCAGCTAATGTTTTTCCTTTATTTCAGTGACCTTAAGTTAAGAATGAATAAATGGAGTAAGTAGCACCAAAATAAAGTATATATATATAATACATAATATAAACATATAAACATATATAATATAAACATACAAACATACATAATATATAATATAAACATATAAACATATATAATATAAACATATATGTGTATGTATATATATATATACACACACACACACACACAGTCAGAAGTGTTAACAAATTTAAAGACTGTGACTGTCACAAATACTGGGGGTTGAGAGGAAAGGAGACCATAGCCTGACACAGATCACATTCTAAACACTATTATAATGAATGCAAATAGTCCTAGACTCTATTGGATCTGAGTAAGAGGAACACATCTCACCGCTTAGCCTTGTTTGATAATGACTGTCCTATTTAAAATGAGACTAGAAGTAAAGCCGTTGCCATTTTTCCAGGATAAGACAAGACAAAGTAAATCAGCACCCGCACTGGTACCTCAGTTCTGTGCAGCTTTTTAATTGGACAACAAACAAAGCTGCTAACATTCTCGAATTCCCGTCTCCACAGCAAAGGAGAAACAAGAGTTTTTTCACTCTATAAAAATAGTCACTATTAGTCTTGTCATGCAAAACCATTTAACACAATTGATTTGCTATTATGTCACTAAAAACACAAACCAAATAACTATTTCCATGGCAGAATCAGACCGCAATGTGAATATTTTTCTAGCTTTTAGTGTTTTGTACTCATTAAAGAAGGGTGAGAGGAGGAAATATACACACAAACATGTACACCCCCCAAATACTTCTAAAGAAATCAGGTACCTAAACACTCATGTTGGTCAGCAAGTCAGCAAACAAGAGATGCTAAAACTTATGTGCCCTATTTTCTCTGTTTCACTTCATCAATTAAAACCCAAATGAACACTAAGAGTTACATTTTATGTGCACTGCATAGAGAATTAGCCCTGCAGTTGCCAGGGACAACAGCAAGTATTGTGTGCTGGGTTTATTTTGTGTGATCCAAAGAGACTCTTAAGATAGTTTTCCAAGTAAGCTGATTTAAGGAAATTTAAACTCTTTCTTAAGTAGTTAAAAGGGGACAGGACATCGTTTTGTGTCATTTCATAGTAATCTGCTGTCAGGACCTTTGTTTCATAAAATTTTTCTTCTATTTCTATTTTCCATTTCAGAATAATTACCATAAATACTACAGTTATAGGCCCAAAGAGAAAATTTTATTTTTCTTTATGATGTTAAAAAAATTGGAAGGACCTAAGTGCTTAAAGTATTGAAGTTGTGTGTGTGTGTGTGTTTTAATAATTTGAAATTTAGGGGAATAATTACATGCTTTAAAAAAATATTGTGCTTTTATCTTTTTTAATTTAAGTTTAAAATAAATGCCTGTTTTAAAGAAAATAAAAGTAGCTAATATAAATTGATTGCCTCTAAGACATTGGGAAGTTCTACAATGGTGAATGTTGTATGAAATAAGCATATTTCCTTCATTTCACAGTTGAAGAATTAAGCTAAAAGGGTAAATTAATGCATTTGCCTGTTCCTGGTTATGACTGGGCTGGGCCTGCTCTGGCTTCAAAGCACCTGCTGAACGAAAACCCCACCTGGTCTTTTCTCTCTTTGGACTCCAATTAGCGACTTTGTGACTGTTCTGTCACTTCATTTCCAAAATACTCCTGGATTAAGAATAAAAGAGCAATGAAGATAATTATAAATTACAAAAAAAATAGCCATATGGAAATAAGGAATCCAACAATAATGGTCAAAATTTAGCAAAAAGGATTAAGACTTTTTAAAAAAAATTCATAATTTTGAGTATAGTATGTGTTATACGTAAACATAACGGAACTATTACAGGAGAGAGGAAGAGAGAGAACAAAATTGACTCAGCTGACTTGAAGTGTTGTAACCTGGGATTCACATGGCATGCAATAATTGTCTACTCTGAACTCATAACACACTTAAATCAAAATAATCACAGCCATGTCATCAAAGTCACACATTTCATTTCTTCATGAATTGTTTTATGTTTTTCAGAACTTAGACTTTTTCCTATATATGTCTTTGTCCCTTAGGGAAGTCGTAAATATTGCATTATTCAGCATTGTAGGATAGATAAAGTGAAGATAGAATCCACTCAAAGTAGCACACTCCATATCACGTTTCTGGTAAGATATTAAATTATACTAACAACTTCATAGATGTTCACGAACAGAAAATTACTATGGTCTACCACGAAGTTATAAAACTCATGCACACAAACAAGAGACATTATGTATATCATTATAGTGTTATACATTTAATATATATTTAATAGTACATATAAGGTATAATATTGTATATGTTTTACACATTAGAGAATAGTTCAAATGTGGATTTCTTGATTCTGAATTTCTGGATTACAAGTGAAAATCCCTAAGAAGGAGACTGGAGAATGTTTGCTTGTTTGGTTTAATTTTACTGACAGTACAAATTGTGTATGTGATCATGGAATCACCCAGTATTAGAAATGGTGAAGGAGGCTTTCTACTTTACAACACATACTTCTCTGTAGCATCTGTTCCTTTACCTTTACAATTTTGCATCTTTTTGTCCTAACATTTATATACACACACACACACACACACACACACACACACACGAGCATATATATATATATATATATATATATATATATATATGCAAGCCCTGGCTGGTTTGGCTCAGTGGATTGAGCGTCGGCCTGCAAGGCACATCAGAGAAGGAAAACTCTGACTCCAAAAAACCTCCGCTGCCTTGCGGCATACCTCTTCAGGGGAAAGGCTAAGGGAGTAAACCCCGACAGAAAATCCGGAGCCGGAGTCCCTAAGGCGGTTTGACGTTGTAGTCAACACCGGCAACTCCTGCGGCGCACCTGAAGCCAAGCTGTATTGACTCCGTCTTTCCCTTGGACCCTTCAGCTGCGAAGAGAGGGGGGTTCTGCTGCATGGGCAACAGCAGACCCTCCATATCACCCTGCCCAGGCTCTGTAGCTTCAGCTTCACTGGAGAGGACACTCCAGCATCATCGCAAGATGTCGATTCAACACGGGAGGAGACAGATACCGTGTCACTCCCGAGTTGGACTGCACAGCCATTCTCGGCGGTGCAGATAGACTCTTAAGAAGCTACACCATCGTCTCTCGAGACGGACGGCTGCCGACGACGACGATATATATATGCTCTCACCCATTCTAAAAATTATTTCTGAAGTGAGGCAGGTGATATTTTAATATAACTTCTAGAATTTTTTTCAAATGTATGTTTGTTTATTGAACAATCTTTGGTAATTTGAATACCACATACCGAGTACCATATTAAATACATTAGAGATCCCAAGTAATTTTATGATGCCAAGCTTACTATTGTAGCCCTGCCAATCAGACTGTAGTTTTGATTCTATCTGTATTCATATTTATCAGTTTCTAAGTTTAATACTGACCTTTACCTTAAATCAACAGCAGACAGCAAGAATGGGCCCACGAAACTATGGCCGGTGTACAGGGATGCCTGAGGCTACAGAGAAAGACAAACTTTGTACAAGTCATTTAGTTGCTTGGAATCTACTCCATTTAAAAACAACATCATCTTTTGTCATATCAGGGTGACCATAGCAAGGATCCTTGCCTCCACACGCATGTATTTTCTTTTGCCTAGGTCACCCTTATCTAAGAGAATTATTTCTGCGCAAGCATCACACAACTCAGACTGGTCGGGCGCCACCTTTGTTAATTTCATGTATATATTCGGGCCTCTGATGTTCAAGGGGTGCAGATGATGTTGGCTCCCCAAGTTCTTGTCCGCCGCCGCAGGACAAGACTAAATAAAGGTGGATGATTTTGGCTTCCTTGGCTACATCCTCGCCCGGCACCACAGGACGAGAGTGAAGTGGGATGGTCCCCGAGCTCCTGTTCTCCCTCGCAGACAGGAGAACTGAAAGGCAGGTGCTGTCGTTCCCGTCCTCGCCCGGAGGAGCGAGATTAAACTGGTATGATTCCCTCTCCAACGTGCCGCTGTCATTTTCCGAACCACCGCATCCAAAGTAAACCTGCCTGGAGTTGAACTCCCGTGCTGCTACATTTATCATATGCTCCAAGAAGTAGATAATGTAAAAACTTCTGCTGTAGTGCAGAAAAACCTGCATTCTTTTTTTTAAATATAGAGACTGTGATTTATATAGAAAGGTATATTGAACAACAAGAATCTGAAAATGGGTAGATTTGGTAAAATAAAAGATAATAAATTACATTTATATGAGTTGTAAATAAAATAAAGACTCTGGAATTTTACTTAAATAATCAAACTACTATGAAAATATTTTTAAAACTATAAAAATTATAACACATGTTTTTCTACAATTATCTTTCAGAACTGCTCTAAATAAAATTAAGAACCTGATATAAATAGCTATAAACTAAATTGTTGAATTTCATAAAAATAAGGACAAGAGTTCCCACAAAATACATATTAAGTATATTTTAGAGAATATTGAAAATTTTCAAAATATAGAGAAATAATGTTCCATATATTTTTCTAAGAATGTGACTTTTATATATATCATATTTTAAATAGTATAATTAGTTAATACTAATATCTCAAATGTCTAGGAATTTCATGTGTATTTAAAATAAATAGTGTCTGAATGATCTACATTATACATAATAAGCACAAAGTATATATTATTGAGTATAATATTAGAAAAAGTAGATGAAATAATTCTACAATATTGAACCATTTGTGTATCAAGGGTGGGAGATTTTATCTGTTGTTAACAAAACTTCATATTTTTCAGCTCTAATATGAAAACCAAAATGAAAACAAACAAACAAGTAAAATAAAATATATTATTTAACTAAATAAATCTTGTCTTTCAGCTTGAAATGTACAATATTCATATTAATGTTGCTGATATTCACAAAGTAAAATTTTACCTATTTTCATTTAATTTGGGTAAACACAAATATTAATATATAAAGATACTTTTATTTTGATAGTTATTCAATTACTACATTTAGTAACTTCTGTGCTAAACACTGAATTTTAAAAAAATTACAAATGAGTTCACTAAAGTAGGTGGATACCCACTCAGTAGGCAACACAACAAAAACAAATCCATTTACCAGAAATATGTTAGAAAATATAAAGTCCCTGAAGAGAATAGCAAAGATAACATTTCTAAAAACGTATGTTTAGTAATATATAGAAAGATGAGACACATTAAAGATATAAAAGCAAATATTTATGTGGGATACAAAATAAATTTTGGATATACTAAAAACAAAGCAGTTTCTCTTGCCACAGAACTATAACAAACAAAATTGCATCAGATAAAAATCCCTCAAACAAAACATGGAGATGTTTATTCAAATTGCATGAAGAATAATGATACAGTATTTGTTTACTGAACACTATCATATACAATAGGAATAAACTATTTTTTTGTCTTTAGAAATTGTCAGTTGAAAATGAAATATATATATATATATTATATTATTTTATTATTATTCAATTACAGCTGTCCCAATTTTCCTCCATTGCTATCTCCTGCCCCACCCACTCCCCATTCCCATAGTTAATCCTCACCTTGTTATCCATGTCCATGGGTCATTTATACCTGTTTCTTGACTAGACCCTTCCTTTTCTTTCCAGAGATGCTCTTTTTCCAAAGGTTCTCAAATTTTTAATAATGACTCTATAACTACAAAACATTAAAAACTTCATACTTATATATGTAGCTAAATATTTATTTATACACTGGTTATTAATATATCATGCAGATTATAACAATAAAAAGTATACACCTTTTTATAGTTAGAATTTGAAATCATATTTATTTCCCATATTTCATTAATCCATTTTGCACAAAATCTGGAATGCACATACTCCAATTTAGAGATCACTGTTTCAAAGTGAATATAACCCCCATATATTTATGCATTCATTTATCATATCAGTATATATTCCCTAAGAACCTGTGTCTAAGGCTCAGTGATGAAGAATACCAAATTACCCATATTCCTTTATACACATATGAGAATATTATCATATTTGTATATTATCATATACTCTATCTGATATTCTATAACATGAGGAAGAACACTGCATCTGGCACTCAGGTAATCTACTCAGACATACCTTGGTACTTCCCTGCCCTATTTGAGGAACAAATGCGACAGCCACTGTGAGAAGGCCCTGATGACTAGAGGTCCAGATGTCACTGGGATAGGCATCTTGGTCACCCCATCAGACCTATATATAAGAACAATATTAAAATCAAGATGTTACCGGATGAAGAAACATAAGTTTAATAATTTGTCTCAAATAATATTGGAGTAAGAAAAAGTCATAGGAGATATATTCAAATAGTTGTATTCTGGAATATTTATCTTCAGTCCTAATACATTCTGGCCTCCAGAGTGCACTTGATATCAGCCTGTTATGCACAGTATATGCGACTACCATTTTATTTAATTCCTAGGGCTCATTTTCTAATTTGAGTTCTACATGAGGATTCATAACCCTGTATAGCAATTCTATCAATGAACAAAAACAAACCCCAACTACTTACTATGTTCAAAAACTAAACAATACCTAATGGCAGAGGTCTTCTTGAATGCCCAGTCATGGACTTTTTCCTGACTAACGTATTGGACTATCATGGGCCAGGGGCTGTTACCAATTAATTTCCATTCTACAAGAAAGCAGCTTCAACCTAACAAAGACAGTGGGAAAAGAATCACAATAATTCTGATCTATAAAAGGATTTCCCTATGATTAGTACACACATATTTTAGAAATACTACTATATCACTTGATGAAGTAGGCTTTCTGAACAGTAGAAACATATCATTTGTCTCTAGGAGCAAATTGTATCCATGAGGATTATATTTCTATAATAAGAATAAAGTATACAGAGACTGGAACATCAATTTGAGTGTTATTTATACCAAAGTGTCCAGAATGCCTGGAAGCCCAGTTCAGTATGTATTGAATTTGAGCAAGATAATCTATTGGACTTTGGGTAGAAAGCTCTGCTAAAAGGGCAGATGTTCAGAATTCTCAGAGGCCGTAGACCAGGCATGCAGGGCACACTCATGCAAGCAATAGAGACCCATTGCCAATGAAACCAGCTGTCCCAGCGTCTGTGTGTACTTCCAGTGAATGAAAAAGATAAGGCAATAGCAGTGTTGGACTCTCAGATTTCATGGTTCTGCAGCAAACAATGTTAGAATTGTGACTTCATACATTTTACTTTGGGATCCTGCTTTTTAATACCTGAAACCAGAGGTCTTAGGAAAAAAACTGGAATATTCAGAAAATTCCTTAAAACCCTTTCTGATCCAGATATAAAAGACTTTTCCAACATATTAAGGTTGCTCTAAAGCCTAGGGTGAAGTAATAGATGCCTTTTGTACCTATTGATCATGGCATACTTCTAAACTCAATGCCAAATAGTCCTAACTCTTGATTTCCCAGGCCTGGGCAAAGCAGAGGCTCTACAGGGGACACTTAATAAACCTTTGGTGCTCATAGGCATAGCAAAGTACTAGGGAATATTTGAAATCCATCTATTTTCAATATACCTCCCATTTTGTGCTTTCTAGACAGCTAGGCTATCTTGAATTAAGCAAAACTATTTGAGATAATGGAGCTTCCCATGAGAGGTCTGTGATCATTGATAAATGATCTTTGCCAATCACTAATCTGCAATATCTACCTTTGGCAAGTCTTTTATAGAAAAACACGTTTGAAACAGGGTTTAGAAGCAAGAAACTGGGGCTTAGAATTTCAAGTTAGAATAGAATGGTGACCAGAACTCAAAAAAAATGGAAAACATTCATTTGAAGGAATAAGGTTATTTATTTAATATTAGGCTATTGAGAAGATGATTTAATGCTGAATCTTAGAACAAATTAATAAAATACTTAAATGACCTCTAAACTAAGACCAAAATAGAATGAGTCTTATTAAGCCAAGGTAAGACTGAATGTGTTTTTCATCATCAATTAGTACTGTTAGAAGAAATAAAATATAGATATTATGGGAAAATAAAACAATACAGACAGGATCTGACAAGTTTCTAACCCATTTTGTAACTTCTCCTCAGTACTCATTTAAAAAGTTCAATTTTTTTCATTGTCTTTATATCCTGCTATCCCATGTACACAGTCCTACAGATTCTAAATCAATTTAAAATCCTGAAGGTGAGTTACATATATATATAATCAAAACTAACGGAGTCAGACTATGGCTTTCAGCTGTCATTATTCTGGGTAGTGACCCTGGCCCTACGTTACAAGGAAGATGAATATGATAGAATGTGATAGAGAAGCCACAGTGATGCAAAAGGACTGAAAATCACAGATTTTTGAAGAAGAAATTATAACCTTACTTCACTCTAACTACGGTATAATTTTTTACTGCAGCGATTATTGTGTTAATTTGTATTTTTATTGTATTGGAAAGGTACACTTTGCGATTGATATTGCAGTTCACTTATTCTTTCAATAAATATGCATTGAGCCCAAGTTTTTCTGTACTGGATAGGGCGGGGACACAGTTGTATTTGATATAATTACAGTCCATGTCTTATACTTCTTTTGCATTTTCTCATATGTGTTCTATCCTCTCTGCATCAGGCTAAAATGTTATTGACATACTTTTGCATCCTTGAAAATGCTAGAGCAGTGCTTTTCTCTATGGTCCATATATTTGTGTGGCTAAGTAAAGGAATGGATATATATATATATATATATATATATATATATATATATATATATATATATATATAGATGATTAGCTAGAAGATAGATAGATAATAAATGCTACAAGTAAAAATAATTTGTTTCACAGGACAAAACTTAATTAAAATAGGATGATGAATACAAATACAGCTTAAGAACTTTATGTTAAAAAAACTTGGCCAAGACAACAGCTGCAGGCAATATTCAAGAGTTTTTCTCAGTTATAAGATTTATATTAATATTCTATTAAGACCAGTGTTTCTTTTCTCTTAAGCCATTTGTAGCAATTTTAAGAATAAGAACTCTGGGTTGGTGGCCCTTTGGACACTATGTTTTAATGAAATTTTCTACTAACATCATATAATGTTTTGGCTTATAACAGTCTAGATTTTTATTTTTATTTATTCATATGTATTTGACTATATTTTAATGCATTTATTGTGATTTTACAAATATCCCCAGACCACAAATTCCCGTACGTCAAGTTGTCTGTTAATGTTATGGTTCTACATTTTTCAAAACTATCCATGCAGAGTAGCTTCTTGGTTCTTGTTGGCAATCCAGAATAATTTAGCTATTAAAGTAAATTATGGATGATTTATTTTCTACATAAAACTAAGGCCATCACTTCAAAAGAAAAGCATAGAAAAATCATTATCTTTTTCAAAAGAAGCTTTTTAAAACTAAGATAAATTTATCTTATTTATTAAATTTGGAATTACATAAAAAGATAACTGCCTAAGAACGGTTAATGCTTTGAAACCATAGTTGCTTTTATACTTCAATAAACATTATTATTTCTCATATACTTTTAAAATAAAATGTTATTAATTTGAAAATTAAAGCAACTCTTTCTCCTAAGGAGTGAAATAAAGGCATTTTATTTCTGAAGTTAAAACACATTAGCAGAGAAAATCAACAATAATGATTAAAGTAAGGTCTCTAGAAACTGCCCACCTGGTTAAAGTCCTACATGGATGACTTTCTAGCCAAAGTCCTACATGGATGACTTTCTAGCCAAAGTCCTACATGGATGACTTTCTAGCCAAAGTCCTACATGGATGACTTTCTAGCCAGGTGACATTGCACAGAGCACTTGCCATCTTTGTGCCTCAGTTCCTACATCTCTAAAACCTAGACAATATTAGAGTTGTTCTGAGGATTAAACAATTAAGTATTATAAAGCCCTGTATTGGAAGCTTTAGAAATAATTCTTCTGAGTGCTATAGAACAAAAAGAATCTAAGCTATTGCTTAGATGGGCACTGTTAAAAGTAATGCAAAATCACACACTAGTGTGATGATGCTCAATATGTATAAGAGACTGGAATAGTAGTTATGCCATTATTCATATTTTTTTTTCTCCTTAAATGTTGGTTTACAATGTTAACAAGCAAAATGTTCTTTGAAATAAAAAGCCATCTTCAATATTAGTACAAACTACATGACTTCAGTTTTGTTGACTATATTAAGTCTCAACTCCTTCATCTAAAAATAAGGATAGTAATGTAATCTACCCTGTTGGATTACTGTGAAAACTAAGTGATAGTACATTTAAAGCTCTGAACAAAGAAACTGATATATGTAAATTTTCTAAATAAAACCTGCTTTTATTACTAGAGCAGTTACATAGCATGCTGCTTTCCTAAACACATCCTTGAACATCGAGTAAAACTACTGTAGGACATGAGTTATGTGACTTTCTAGAGCTCAGAAAATCTCTCTTTATGCCAAAGTGCTAACATCAGGAATCACGTTTCCTGATATCAAACTATACCACAAGGTCATATTAGTCAAAACAGCATAGTACTGGCATAAAAGCAGACAAATAGATCAATGGAGCACAATAGAGAACCTAGAAATAAGTCCACACCTGTATGGTTAATTCACATCTGACAAAGGAGCAACGGCATACAATGGGGTAAAGATAGTCTATTCAGAAATGGTGTTGGGAAAATTTGACAGAAATATGGAAAAAAATAGAATCAGACCAACTTATTACACTATACTCGAGAATAAAGTCAAAACAAATTAAATACTTAGATATTAGCTTCAAAACCATAAAAACCCTAGAAGAAAATATCAGCAGTAAAATCTCTGACATTTTTTGGTAGCAATGTTTATTTTGATATATTGCCTCAGGCAAGGAAAACAAACACAAAAAAGCACATGGGACAATATCAAACTAAAAAGTGTTTGCACAGTGATGGAAACAGTTAACAAAATGAAAAGACAACACACTGAACAGGAGAACATATTCACCAATGAAACATGTGATAATGGCTTAATACCCAAAATTTATAAAGAATTTATAAACATCAACAAAAAATAAACAATCCAATTAAGAAATGTGCAGAGCACCTGAATACACACTTCTCCAAAGAGTACATATACCTCTTCTGGGGAAAGGCTAAGGGAGTAAACCCCGACAGAAAATCCGGAGCCGGAGTCCCTAAGGCGGTTTGACGTTGTAGTCAACACCGGCAACTCCTGCGGCGCACCTGAAGCCAAGCTGTATCGACTCCGTCTTTCCCTTGGACCCTTCAGCTGCGAAGAGAGGGGGGGTCTGCTGCATGGGCAACAGCGGACCCTCCATATCACCCTGCCCAGGCTCTGTAGCTTCAGCTCCACTGGAGAGGACACTCCAGCGTCATCGCAAGATGTCGATTCAACACGGGAGGAGACAGATGCCATGTCACTCCCGAGTCGGACTGCACAGCCATTCTCGGCGGTGCAGATAGACACTTAAGAAGCTACACCATCGTCTCTCGAGACGGACGGCTGCCGACGACGACGACGACATACAGATAGATGGCCAATAGACATGTGAAAGGATGCATAATGTCACTAATCATCAGAGAAATGCAAGCTAAAACCACAATGAACTATCACCTCTCACCTGTCAGAATGGGCATCATCAAGAAATCAAAAAATAACAAGAGTGCGTGAGGATGTGGAGAAAGGGGAACTTGTGTGCACCATTCCGTTGGTGGGGATGCGGACTGGTGCAGCCTCTGTGGAAAGCAGTATGGAGATACCCTAAAAAATTAAAACTGGAACTGCGTTATGTCCACTTCTGGAAATATATCTGAAGAAACCCAAAACGCCAATTTTAAAGAATATATGCATCCCTATGTTCATTGCAGCATTATTTGGAATAGCCACACTTTGGAAGCAACCTAAGTTTCCATCAGTAGATGAGTGTATAAAATGTGTTACATTTACATAATGAAATACCACTAAAAAAAAAGAACAAGAAGTAAATCTCATATTTTGCAACAGCATGGATGAACCTGGAGAGCATGTGCTAAGTAAGTGAAGTAAGCCAGTCACAGAAAGACAACGTGGAGAAAGACTCATGTATGCAGAGAATAGATGGTGACTTTCAGAGGCTGATGGGTAGGGCTGGGTTCAAACAGTGAAAGGGTTAAGCAAAGGGAATAAAAAAAGGAAAGACTCCTAGACATAGTGATGGTCCAGGGGGAAGAGGGAGTGGATGGTATGGGGTGATAAATGGTGATGGAAAGAGACTTGACCCGTGGGGGCTGAATGTGACATAGGGAGATTTGATTAGATTACTGGGGAAGAGTAGAAGAATAGGGAGGGGCCATGAGAGGAGTTACTAGAGGCGATGGTAAATGGTCTAGGACAGGTTTGGCTGAGAAGCTGAATGCCTCTGGTACACATGGAATTATGATGGGCTGAGAAGGTGAATATCTCTGCTACACGTGGAATTATGGACCAGAGGGTTTAAACAGAAGGAAGGCAGAGACTGGCTCTCCCTTGCGCTTCTTTAATGATGCCTGGATAAGTGTATTGTATCAACCCGTGTCTCCTAAAGGACTGCATTTTAAATGGAAGAAGGAACTCTGGGCACAGCCTAGGATTTAGCTGACCTGGCAGAGTGTGGCAGGGTTATTTTTCTTTGGGTGTTCTAGAAGGGACAGGCTCTGCTGCAGAAGCCTGCCGTTCTCCCAAAATTGTGTAGCTTTTGTACCTTATTTTGTTTTTAGTTTATAAACTAACCACATAGAAATAAGATAAAAACTAACAGGGGAAATGATAGGGAAACTCAAGAGTTAAGATTTTAGTCTAATTGATAGACTTAAGTGATTAAAGCTGAAAGTTAAGAGTTAAAAATGTTGTAGCCTTAGTTGATAGTCTTAAGTGACTAACACATGTGGAAAGCTGTTGTTCCAAAATTGTGTAGCTTTTATACAGACTCTTTTCTGTTTTCACTGAAACTTTGCATCCAGAATTTGGCCTGCAGGGTAGCAGCAGGCAGCAGGACCTCACTTGCTTTAGGTAACACACACACAGTACAATGTACAGATGATGTATTATAGAATTATACACTTGAAAACTATATTATTTTATTTACCAATGTCACCCTAGTAATTTCAATTAAAAACAAAAAGAAAGAAAACAAGTGCATCAAACAAAGATTTTACCTATGGCCATTTAATGTTTTTTTCTTGGGTAAGTCTGAAATTCCAGGGAAAGACCAGCCACAATTTCATGGACTACCTGAGTAGTCACTGAGACAAAAATAAAAGGTAGATAAGGAAATCTTCTCTCCATTACAATGGCTTAATCCGAAAGCTAGTGTGACTTCATTGTACCCACATTTCTCTTGCCTGCTCTGCAAGCTGCTGGATCATTAAATATTGATTCAAAAGTTTAACATGCAATGTGCAAAAAAGAGAAAATCTCTGTGATCCTCCATATTGACTATAAAGGTGAAAGGGAAACTAGTTTATAAAAATTTAAAACAAACTTCTATTTAGAATATTACTTTTTTTAAATTGCTAAGTATGAATCGATGAAAATATTATGTAATAAAAATAAAACATAGCACAAAGAGGGGTTTTACTTTTAAAAGGGAAAACAAAATAATGTTTAGATTATAACTATAGAAATTAAGGAAACAGAATAACCAAAACAGAGACGTTTTGTAAAGCCAACTTGAACGCGTCAATGTCATCCAAGGAAAGACCATCACGGACATGCATGTAGTGAGAGATATTTGGGGTATTTACTTCTTGAAGCACAGGAAACAGCACAACATGAAGAACCGTGTTAGGAAGGACTTATAATTAAAGTTGACTTGTGTAGGAAATATAAGGTGAAGATACACAGAAGCAGATATTTGGTCTTATTTGGGTGCTTTCAGAAAGTAAGACCAGTTCAGTAATTAAATATCTTAATATGTTTTTACCTAGGGGGCAGGAAAAATGGAACAGGATGAACTATAACTGGTGGTCACTTACATTTCCTGGCAAAAGGGGGGATATGGTCCTTTTTGTGGTGCTCAGAGTGTTCTTGCTTTTGTATGTGTACAGCTATGATTATGAGGTGTTCTTCCTATGTACTTGATTCGAGGCACAGAATGACCTCACAGAGAAACAGCATGGCCTGTCTCTGAGTACTGCGCCAGCTCCCCAGGGAAGAGGCTCAGGCTGTTTTTTGCTGTCTTAAAAAGTACTCTAAAATGGGAAACTATAGAGAAAAAGTACAAAAAAATTTTTTTTTTCTTTTTAAGGATGAAAGCATGGCTATTTTGGGCTCAGAACAGAGATTGCTCTTCTAGTAGAGACAAATGAAGTAAATACAATTATTGAAGTTATAATAAGACAAAATTGTGGTTCTGAAAAAAATAACAAAAAAGCAGTATTAACTCTAAGATTACAGTTACAAACAAAAATTATTTAAAAGATACAACATAAAGTTTTATTTAAATAGGTTTTTGAATTAAAAAAAATACATTTGATAGCTATAAAAGATGAAAAATATATATATTTCTTTATCTCCTTTGCAAAACAACAATCAGACAAAATAACCTAGTCATTGAAAATTAAGGATATAGTCAATATATGGTCCAAATTCAAAAACATTATGAAAATTCCACAGTAATTAAACCAGTACACATCGATGTCAGGCATAACCAGATTAATGGGATAAAATAGAAAGAATGACTGCAAAATTGGGAATGCACATGTATTCCCTGTAGAATATAGGTAGCATTTTAATCAATGGTAACAAGAGAAGAGTATGATAATGATAATGGCAATATTATAAGAGTTCCTCCTTTTCTGCAGGATATATATATATTTCAAGACTCCCAGCAGATGACTGAAATCATGGTTAATACCAAACCTGATATATATACACTATATTTTTCCAATACATATGTACATATAATAAAGTTTAATTAATAAATTAGACATATTAAAAGATTAACAACAACTAGTAGTAAAATAGAAGAATTATAACAATGAACTGTAATAAAGTTATGTGAATGTGGTCTCTCTCTCTCTCAATATTTCTCCCATCCCATTCTCATTCTTCCTCTTGTGATGATGTGTGAATGCAGGTAACTAAAACCATGAAAAGCAAAGTCTCAAGTAAGAGCAGACTACTATAGTGAAGCCTTTTGGGGACATTATGATATATATGATTCATAGACATCATTTACAACAAAGTAAAATTCAGATGAATTAAAAAGTTAACTGTAAAGAAATAAAATTAAAAAAATAAATATTGATAAATGCATATCTATCTGATGATGGTACACAGATAATCTTTTAAAAGAGTGGTGGAAACTAAAATAAAAACTTGATTGAAATATTTGACTGTATAAAACTTTCATATATTTTCATTTCAAAAAGCACAGTTAAGGAAATGTTTTAAAACAAAGTATTATTTAATGAATGCATTTACAATATATACTGGCAGAATGGTGCAATTAAAATTAAGTTACTCCGTGTAAGTGATATTTTAAATTACTGACACTACAAAATTTAAAAAATATGAAAGCAAGTAGTACACTCAAGTAGTAATACAAGTATCATCTAGTCACATGGGGGAAAAAGCAACTTCGTTGGACATAAAAGAATACAAACTAAATCATTATCAAGAGAGTATATAGTATTGATCTGAATGAAGTGAAATATGCAGTCATAAAGACACAGTAAGTGTACATGGGAATAAACTTCCTTTAGATCAGAATAAGAACTCTCAAATCACTAAACATGGTTATACTTTCTCATTCCACATTTTTATGTCTTAAAATCTCAAGAAATGGTCAGAAATGTGCACAGACAATATACATAGAAGGAAATCAAAGGCAGAACTATTTATAATAGCCAAACTATGTAAACTACTGAAATTCCCAATAAGAGATAATTACGGAAATAAACTTCCTCACATTGGGGTGATGACTTAATTTAAAATTGAGTTGTATCAAGATGTAATTATATCAGAGAAAAAAACTATTATATATAGATTTTTTTTAGAGGTGACAAGCTACAGAAGAATGTAATCTTAATGTAGTGAAACAGCCCATGCATAATATATTTGAAATACAAATATATTTACCTTGCTATGGAAGAATACTTAATGAAATACAACAAAATGTTCTTAAGAGTTTCACAGTAGCGGAATTTTAGAGAGTGTATATGATTTCTAAGTTAATTACCTGTGCCTTTTGCGTTTTTAAACCTTTGGATATAACATGTATTTTCGTAATTAGAATAGGTAAAATAAATAATTAAAAAACAAGACCATGCCACTGTAACAAAATGTCACAGAATGAGCCGCTTGTAAACAACAATGGTTTCTTTCTAACAGTTCTGGAGGCTAGAAGTCTGAGGCAAGAGCGCCCACTTCCCATTTTGTAAAGTGGGAGCTTCTCCCTGTGTTCCCATGTGGCGGAAGGGGCAGGGGAATTTTCCCAGGCCTCTTTTATAAGAGCACTCACCGCTTCATGAGGGCTCCACCCTCACTGCCTATCAACTCTGCTTGTCCCCGCCTCCTGGCACCTTCACATTGGGCTTTGGGGTTCAACATACAAATTTCAAGGGGACACAAGCTTTCAAACAACAGCAGGCTGCTACTCGCTTTTGGAGACAGATTGAGGAAGAGAACCGTGCATTTGTTCTTAGGACTAAAAATAATAAAAACAATGTCTTTTTTTCTCTATATTTTTATGCCTAATAATAATAAAGTTAATGTATAACACCATTTCAATAGCAAATATTGCAAACAATAGTGCTTAAATTATCCTTGTGTTACCCATTTTCCATTTAAGAAAAGCATATATTCTGTATGACTTATTTGATGGATATTTGAAAATTAGTTACCACCAAACAAAAAACTAAAGTTTTTCATGTTAACTCTATGGTAACAAGGTAAATTATTTTAAAATACTAGTCAGAAGCATGTGGTATCCCCTAGATAGACATTTAAAAAAGGTCTTTACAATAGACAATACTTCTACCTTATTCAATAACATTCAAATCCAAATGGGCAGCTTCTGGAGTGTTTGTGTGAGTGTGTGTGTGTGTGTGTGTGTTTGGTTGGTGTTGGTTTGCTTTCTTCTTTTGTCATTACATGCTGTTTCTTTACTTTATACACTGGTTTCTTATCCATTTTCGTCTCTCTGGGGTAAAGAAAGCATCTTACTTATTACAGGTTTTGGATTCAGGCTATCCCCCTCCGTCTGTGCCCCCTCTGGTGCTCCTTCAAGGGAGGAAGCTGATGGCTTTTGTTTAGCTTGGCTGGGCAGTTATTCTTCATCTTACTGCTCTACTACACATTTCTAAAGAGACCACTTCGTACCTACAATACAATTAAGTCTATCTTTCTCTGATGCAATTTTTCCCTTCCCTGCCTACGATGTGTCTTAGCTTCTGCTGAGTGCTTTATTAACTTCCTGCTGTAAATCTTCTGAAGGCAGAATGGAGATAATCTAAAATCCTGTTATGTGGCCATTCAATGGGAAAGAAGGGAATACAAAATTGTCTATCTACAGTACTCTATAGTTTTTGCACCCATTCTTTTTCTTCACAGCAGATTTCTAACTCCTAATTTTCTGTCTTTCTCAGATGCATTTTTGAGCTTCATAAACAAACTTAAAATCTTTTAAAAATGTTATATAAAATTTAAAAATAAGCTGAATAAAAATCAGCCCTAGAATTTTTCCATCCAAAGTCAATGAATTTCTATATAAAGTATTTTATACCTTAATCACTTGTTATCAGGACACTATATGAAAATTTGTAATAAAATATATAATATGAATATCAGATTAGAATAAATATAATAATTATTGTTTTCCTGGATCTGTTATGAATTGTTTTCAGATATTTTGGTTACATATCTTAATGCTATTTGTTTCCTGTTTTCATATGTAAAACGGGGTTAATGATACGCATCTACAAGGAAGAAAAACATGCAACCTTTGATTCATTCGTGGTTTCTAATTTTACAGTTGCTTTGTTTATGCTATGGTCTAATCCATCCATTAGTTCTTGGAGAAAAAACAAACATTTCTGTAAGATGACAATTCTGTTGAGGAAAAATAAGGTGATAAAGTAATAAGTGGTAAACACGATTATAGATATCTTAACAAATTAATGTTTGAACTGCATCTTAAAAGACAATTAGGGCTTTTGCAGGTGAGGTAAATAAATAGAATGCCCCAGATAGTGGAGAGACAATGTAAAAAGATAAAGGTAATAAAACACATGGTGGGTTAAGAGAATAATGAGAAGTTCAGTGTGGTAAGAATTTAGAGAGAGGTTAAAAGAGAATCTGAAGATAAAACCACAAAAGGAGTTGTGGATTATTTTTTGATAGAGCTATTATACTAAAGTAAGGAAGGTTAATTTTATAGAGCAGGTGATCTGTATTATAGGGATCAGATTATCTGCACTTTTAGGGAATGTAATTCTGGAAATAATATGCACAATACAGTGAAATCTTTGTCATGAAATCAAAGAGAAAGTTATTATAATATCTCAAGAGAAAGATAGTAGGTTCTGAACCTAAGGCATGAAAGCACCTTATCAAGAGTCTAAACCAGACTATTCAACTACAATAATTAGATGTGATGAGATGTTTTGAATCAACTCAGAAAAAGAGTGATAAAAATGCATTTTAAAAGTATTTTAAGAGACAAGGTGATGATGCTAATGAAATTAAGAACAGAGGTAGAGTATCACATGAAAAAAATGTTGTGCAATTTCTGTGGAGCATACTGAGTTAGAAGACTCTAGTGATATCTGTGTTTGGATATATCCGATACTAGTAGAGAATACAGAGATTGAGGTGTTAGTGTTATAGTGAGTCTGAGGTTGAATACAGTAGAAAGTTTGTGTACGTTATAAATATGAGATAACAGAAAGCCAAATACACTCTCGAGGAACACTATCAATTAAAGAAAGGGTGGGTAGAAAAGAAAGAAGAAAAATACATGGAAAGATAATTTTCCCAAAGAAAGAAAAATAATCATGAAATATTTTTGTAATTTGACATAAGACAGAAGTTAAAAATAAATGTGGTTAAATGAATCTCAAAGTTATTCTTGTAATATATAAATAAGCAAATATGTATGTGATTTCACTTAAATTCAATACTGAGTATTGGGTTCATGTACTAAGCACAGTGTTAGTGACTGGAACTGTGGGTGAAGAAACAATATTTGTTATCTCTGGAAAATTAAATTCTAGTCAAAAAAGTTAGACAGTTGGTGGGTAAATAAATATGTCCATATGTCTGATAAAATGCTAAGGAAAAAACTTGAGTTATAGAAACAGAGAGTGGAATTTTAGAGTATGTGCTAGTTTAGCTTGGGTGTCCAGGAAAGAGTTCTGCAATAAGATAACACTTGAGCAGACACCAGTAGAAAGTAGTGATGGGAACCATGTGTTTGTCTGTGGTGGCTGTGAGGAGAGAAGAGATTTGATCCACTGAATATTTTAAGCATATTCCTCTAGTTGCTCTGTGGTTACTTGACTAGGGGTGGATAGCTAGAGAGGAAGTGTAAAGATAATTTAAGAAGATTTTCTAGTAATATAACAGGGAGAGATAATGTCAACGTAGTGCATGTCAAGGTATCTCAATCCAGGTTCTATTGTCATTTTAGATGGGATAAATTGTCATTGGGAGCAACTGCATTTTGTAGGATGCTTATCAGAATTCTTAACAAGTACCCACTGGGTGCCAATAGCACTCCATGTTTTTAACAACCAAAAATATTTCCAGGCAACGTTCAATATCCTTGAAGATCAACATCATCCCCAGTTGAGAATAATTTGTCTCTGTAGACACAGATGCAGGGATTGAATACATTTTAAAGATAAAGCTAATGGATTTTGTTTTGAATTGGACATGGACTGTGAGACAAATAATGCCAAGTTCTCTGACTTGAACAAGAGGTTCAACTTGACATTCCTGAGAGCTGGAAGAATAAGAAGGCAATAGAAATCTGTGTATCAGTTTTTGTCTTCTTAAATTTGAAAAGCAGTTGGATATAAATTGAGGTTCAGGGAGGAGGTCATGTTGGGTATAAAATTTGGTTGCCATATATGTATAGATAGTATTTAAAGCCAGGGAAATGGATGGGTTCAGCTAAGGAATGAGTAAAGTTAGCACAGATCAGATCCAGAGTGTGAGCTGAGGGTTTCGCCAAAGTTAAGAGTTGAGGAAGATGAGCAGGATAAGCAATGAAGACTGAGAAGTCTGGGGTGTGTGTTTATGTCCTCTCCTTATCCCTCTTGCATGAGTATCAGAAAATAAAGGTAGAAAAAGCATTCACAGCGCAGCTGCTTGCATTAGAATCCTGCAGTCTACATACATTTTTAGGGACACAATGCCCAATCAATTATGTTATGGAACTTTTTTCTTATTATAATAGCAGCTCCTTCATTTGGAAAATTGCCTCTTCCTCCTCACCAAGCCATGTAATTAGGTGCTGGCGGTCAACCGTAATTTCCAACTCTGGCTATACTGAAGAGAATCTGACCCAGTTATCAGGGCTCGGGAATTGCTGGCAACCATAGTAACAGACTTGTGGCAAAATTTAGTGCATTAGAAACTACAACCAATATGCATAGAACAGAAAAGAGACACACAGCCAAGACCTTGATGGTGGCATCTAATAGTCTGTTCTAGGCTCCCTGGTGACAAACGTAGCTTTGCTTCTCAGGAATTTTGTTCTGTAACTAAATATTTATCCTCTCCTGCTTAACCTAATTCAAATTCAAATTCCCTCACTTGCCTAAAGTAATGCAAAATTGAGTAAAGGATACCAAATACTAACCAAAATATTGTAGTACTATGTGGACAAGGAAAGATCAAAACACTTGTGTCATTATAGGATAATGCTTATATATAAATAATGATTTGATGATTTCGTTTCTGACTCCAGATTGAGGACATCCCAGAAAACTTCAAAAGTATCAAAGTCAAATTTTCTTAAAATCCTTATAAGTAATCTCCAAATGTAGAAACTACAAATGTCTGAATAGGAAGTAACGAGCATCAGTGTACTGGTTTCATGACTTTATGTGAGTACACATTTCATATTATATATTGATGTTAAAAATGCCTTTATAACAGAAATGGATCCTAACATTTGAAAATGTGGAGGACCATTACATTAGATATAATTCACAATGACATGCCTTTATTTAAAGAGTAATGGTAAACCATATTACTACTTTTATCTTGTTAGCATAGACTTTTTGATAAATTGAATTTAGGAATAAGAATGAGTTTTCCAAAAATAAACAAATATGCTAGAGTTTTACACTTTATAGAAAGGAATTTTCAATTTAAATGTAACTAATGTTGTGTTTATATTATTGCTATGCTTTTCAAACTGGCCTCTTTCCATTATTGGGGTATCAGTATATAGCTCATGAAAACCATCCATAATTCTCTGATATTCATATTGAGCTCTTTGCTGATTTTTATTACACAATTATTTATAATTACCAAGGTTCATAATCTTATAGTGTCAGTGTTCTTTATTAATACTAGAATTCCCTTTGCCACTCATCATTTTTCATTATTTTATTGAAATTGCAAGATAATGAAACAAATTGGTTAATTCTATCTCTAATACTTCTTCAAACTCCCAATGCCATTTTCTCTCATCTATAAAATAAGATTAAGCAATAACAACAGACCTACACCTAAAATGTGTAAGAGTTAAATAAATTCTTATTTGTAAATTGCTAAACTCAGGACAGCTAGAAAAATGTTAAGCATTTAAAAATACATTAGAACAGAGAAGGAATATGGTTAATATTTGCTAACATGCAGAAGACTGATTTCATCTCAGAAATATAATTATACATTACACAGTTGATGATTATTAGGGAATATGCACTATTTTTGCAGACTGTCTTAGCCTTTTTGTCTAGTACTGTTTGACAAGTATCTTAGACACAATGCGTACTGCAAGTTGCTTCTCCCGCTTGGTTCAATGTCTTCATTTCTGAAGTGCAACTACAGAGATACTACGGTGAAACAGTCCTTGTGAAATTTACTGAGAAACTTAAATGCGAAGTAGATATAACTCTTCAAAACTAACTTTTAAATTTTTACGTATTTGTAAATCACATGCCCTTGAAAGAGCTAATACAGAGAAAGATCACATAATTTTACCATTTTTTCACAGAGATAACATCTTGTAAATATATAGGACAATATTAAAACAAGGATATTGACATTGATACCATCAACAGTACTATTTGTATTTCCCCAGAGTTACAAGTACTCTTGTGTGTGCATGAGAGTGTGTGTACGTATGTTGATTCTGTACAATTTCATCACATGTGTAGTAGGTTAGATGAATTGAAGGCTTTAGAAACTTCTATGGTCATTGCTGTGTCTTTGCCTGTGCCATTCTCCTTTTACTCATTCTTTTTTTCAGCAGTCACACTTATCAGAGCAGGAAGCACTTTATACTAAATGATTAAGTACTTTTTACAGAGTAATTCTGAGTGGCCTGAGGTGAGAACTTTATGGTAGTGAAGGAAAGGGCTCAACCTGTACAGAGAAGGGAGCAGGACAGAGACCGGTAACAAGGTAATCCACAAGAACAAAGTTGCCAAAGAATTTACTAGAAACTGGACAGTAAACTCATCATCATATGAGAAAAACATGAGATCACAAAGAGAGAACTTTAAAAAAAGCAGCAACTGATATATATTTGAATACCCTATACTTGTCTGTTAGTTTATAATGATGAAGTAATTCAAATCATCCTAATATCTACTAAGCATTTATTATGTAAATTCATCATAAACAATGCAGATATGTAAAATCTAATATTATTCTGAAAAAGAAAAAAGGAAATACATGCATGTGTACTTTATTTAGTATAAGTTAGACAATGCATAAACAAGAAATCTAAAGACAGCAGAGAGCAGTAAAGCTAAGTGATTTTCACAGAAGACATAGGGGATTAATTATCTTTGGTGGTGGTAGATTGCTGGAGAAAATATAAAAGGCAAAGATTAAGACAAAGAGCCCTGGGTATGAACAAAGGTAAAAAAAAGAAAAAATACTGACTTGCAGAAAAGTGGTTTGACTGAGGTTTTACATTAGGGAGAACGAGGAAATAATATTCAATTAATAGTCCAGGGCCATATTATAGTAAGCCTTGAAAACAAGTGTTAGGTGCTAATACAGAATCACAGAGGCAAGATCAACACATTAAACTGTGTGAGATGGCACGCATTTCTTTTGTTCCTTCCGTTCTGTGAAACTTGGTAAGGTTTACAATCACCAGGCATAAATGAGCATGTTTGTAATCGACAAAATCTTTTATCAAATCTTAACCAAATACTATTTAATTTTTGTAGTTATATTGTGACCAGTAACCCAAACAATCCATGAGCACAGAGAAAATGTGGGTGTAACTGATAAAACTGCTTATGCAGTTACTGCTAAATTGCTGTGCAATCAGAATCTGATTGGGTCTGATTATGAAAGCTCCCTTTAATGAATACAAATGCTTGCTAGACTATTAAAATTCCTTCTTATATTATTATGCATTCACTATATAATGTTCCTCTGTGAGGCACTGAAAAACTTCATCTGTTCTCCTTTGAGTCTCACGTGCATAAAGGTTCAGTTAAAATGTTAAAAATAAATGATATTAATGGACTATTCAAGTTAGCTTTAAAAATAATTAGCAAGCTGGGCATCAGTATAAAAATAAGTGATTATAATTATATACTATCAAGTGTCTTTATCATTAGCTTATGCAGCTTATTTATGCAGATGTAGATCAAATAATTCTCCACAAACAAAAGGTGGGAATATTTTAAAGTCATTTTTATTGTTATTTTATTACAATTGTCTCAATTTTTCCCCCTTTGCCCTCTCCTGCCTATTCCCCCACCACCTCTACCCCATTCGCTCCCACCAAAGGCAAGGAAATGTAGAATAGATTGAAAGTAACCAGAGGGGAGGAGGGAGAGGGATAATGGTGAAAACAGAAGGAAGGTACTAGACAAAGAACATGTATGAATGACCCATGGACCCACGGATATGGACAGCAGTGTGGGGATTGACTGTGGGATCATTAATACTCCTAGTTTTCCTTTTTATTTGAAGAAGAATATGTGTAACTGTTAGAATCCCTTTTCTAGTATAGAAACTGTAGGTTTATGACACAGAATGCATGGTAATAAATCACATGAAGATGTATATGTCTCTATGTTTGTAAGGGTTGTAATCCTGGGGGTTCAACTTGATATTTATCTGAAGGAGCTCAGAAAGCTAGGCTCTTTTTAAAAAAGAAAAATAGTTCACAATACATCTTTACTATTACTGACTTTATATTTACCTATTCAATGAATGGCTTCTTCTATATAGCTTACCCATCCCATCACTCAAGGATTTCCATCCCCTCCAGACTTCTGGGGAACTTTTTCTCAAATTTTAAACCCCATTCTCTAGTATATTATTCTCTAGGGAGCATTCATTCTTGCCTTCAAACGTGCATATGTCTCTCGTGCCTTGATTCTATAACCCAGCATCTATCCAGATTTGTAATTTGTGCCCTAATAATTGTTTTTCTCACTACTCTGAACCACTGCTCTAAACAAGAATGTTTATTTTCCTAGAACATAATAATTTAGGATATAATAACTCCTAAAATATAACTTGTTTATATAGTAAATAGGATAATGTATATTAAAGCACTTAGCCCAGTCACTGACAAATAGGAAGAGCTCACTCTAGTTTCCTTCTTTTCCATTACTTTTCTTTCAATGTCCAGACATTACAAACATATGTCCAGAGCTATTGCATCGATTTTTTCATCATCAGTTTTAAATCTACTTCACTAGTCCATGTTGTACAAAAATACTTTGTTCACAAGTCACCGGTGACTCGCACATAGTCCCAGCCCATCTGTGCTAACTCTTGTCTCCCTGAGCTTTCAAATGCAGTTCCCACTCAATTATTGTCTCAGTCCTGGAAAAGCTATTCTTCCTTGGTTCCATGACTCTGTTTTTCTTTTCTTACTCTATATTCTCTGTAAGTTCTCATTGTCTCTAGAGAATTAACTGAATAAACACAATTTTTGCCACATGTAAGAGTTATAAAGAAATTAAAAATAATAATGCAATTTTCTTGAGTTATTTCACTTCTGTAACTTAACTTGTATATCAGTAAAATAGGTTGGTCCAGTATTAGATCTACAATTCTCTTAGCAATAGTGAATTATGGAAAACAAGATTGTTTTTAGTTTCAATTCAAAAATTGTCATTCAGTTATCAAGTAATTTATGTAGAGGAATGGATAATGCCCCAGGAAATTTGACTAACAATATATGGGGTGTATAAAAATATTAAACCACTGATACTGTGGGGGTAATAAGCACACATTTGTTGTCAAAACATTGCCTTTTTTCTCTCCAGGAATCCTCCCTGTGGCTATTTTGAACATCACACAGACGGTGTACATTTATCCATAAATCCCTCATAACACCATAGATCAACTAAATATCTTCTGTCCTGACTTTTCTTCCAGTCTCAACTTTCTTTTTAATGATTGTCATCAGTATTACTCTCCTACAACCAACAATGTAATACTAGTTTATTAATTATAAACAATCATAAGTGCCAATGAACTCAATTTAACCTTTAAATGCCTTCACTCAAAATCTTATATATACACACTTTTGTAGAGGTACAATTTATTGATTTTTTCAGAAAGTATTAGTTACACTTGTATGAGTGGTTCTAAGCTTCAGCACACATGTAAAATTTTTAGAGAGTTTGTTAAAAATGCAAATCTCATGCTCTTCTGATTTGAAGCTCCCTATTTTTTTTCTCCTAATAAAGCACCTCAGGATCAACTTTAGCATTACATTATGTTCTTGTGTGATAAAGATGAACCAAAGACATTGCCTTAAAGGTGAGTAAGTGTAGTTAGCAATGTGTGAAAACAACTCTAACACTGAGAGATGAAGGGGGAAGGTCAGTGCAAGTTCAATGGGAGTGCAAGGTTAAAGTTGAAGAAGGAAAAGAGTACAGTGAGTGAGAGACATTTGAAATATAACTTGGAGACATTCTGAAAAGATTAAAGAGATGATTCCAAGTTTTGGATCTACCTAAGGAGTAGAACACACTCATGCAACCACAATAGAAGTCTAAAGAGGAAGTTTCACCAAGGCTGTAGTAACTCTCACATCATAGAGCTTCTCCTTATCATTTGCCCCTTCTTTCACCAATATCCAGTCCCCAATGAGAAGACCACTGATTATTTGTCCTAATGTGATAGAGTTTATTTACATATTTTACTTCATCCTCCCCAAACTTTTGTGAGGTACTTTTGCAACCTCCATTTTATAGCTGAGGAAATAGAAGCTAAAATAGTTAATCAGCCAAGAATCAAATTGCGGTCTTAGCTCTTCAAAGACAATACTGCTTGCATTATTTTGACTTTATAACCATATAAATATAAATAACCATATAAATAAATTCACACATTCCTATATTTATTTATATATCTTCTACTTTTTTACTGCCAATCACTTAGCCCAAGCCTTCATATTTTTATCTTTTTTCTATAATTATCCACTTCTACTAATATAATTTTATTTATTTTTTCTTCTTTTTCTATTGCTTTTTTTTTTATTGTTCTTATGCCCCTCTCTACCTTGCAATCACCACACTGTTCTCCATGTCCATGAGTCCTTTTTCCTTTTTGTTCCATGCCTCCAGTCCCTAACTTCACCCTCGGAGCTCTCAGCCTGCTCTCTATCTATGAGTCTGTCTCTGGTTTGCTTGTTAGTTCAGTTTGTTCATTAGATTCCACATATGAGTGAAATCATACGGGGCTTGTCTTTCTCTGATTGGTTTATTTCACTCAGCATAATGTTCTTTAGGTCCATCCATACTCTTGCAAAGGATAAAATTTTATTTTATGGCTGAAAGGTAGACATAGAATTTTAGATCTAGAGGAACCTATTTTATAAATATATACAGTTAAGTTCAGAAGTGAAGTGGTTCAACAAAATTGCATAGATATTGTCAAGAACCACAGGCAAAAGCAGAAGCTCTTACAACTCTCCATTTTCCATTTTTCTTTCCTATTTACTTTATCTCTGTCAGATCTAGCAGCCATTAACGTGTCCCCTGATTGCGTGTATCATGTTTCTCTATGACTAAATCGCTCTCTATAGGCCTATTTCTTGTCATAAGAGGAACGCGCTCTTTAAGGCCAGCCATCAGCCCTCTCTCTCTTCACATCCTGTTCTGTGCCACATGCTCCAAAGCCCACCATTTGGACCACTCAGTTTTCATAGCAATAACAACTGACTCATATGATGAAAACAATCTCAGTGCCTGAACCCAAATGCAAACGTAAATCTATGTTTTTAACCTTTGCTCTTTCCAATGCTTACAGTAGAAGAGATCCTCCTTTCTATCTTTCCACTCGTGTTCTCAGTCCCACAATCCACCATTTGCTCTATTATTCCCCTTCTATTTTAAAGTTTTTAAAACGACTTCAAATATCACTCAACTAAAAGGAGAGAGAGAGGAAGAAAGAGAGAGAGAGAGAGCATCTGAGCAAGCATGGGAGTTTCACCAATGATCAGTATATCATTTATACCTCTTTTTCATCCAGTTTTTGCAGAGGCAACATTGACAGCAGCTGCTTTTACTTTCTCACCTCTCACTAACTCTTCATTCTGCCCTAATATGGACTCCAACAGTACAATTCTACTAAAAATATACGTGATACTGTAATGACCTCCTCAGACTATTTTCAGTCCTCATTTTATCTCTCAAAATGCTAAAAATAACCATATCCTTGTTTCTGAAACACTGTTTCTTTTACCTGCACATCATAACTCTCTTCTAGTTTTACTTTTTAATTATTTGAACCCTTAACTCGGTCTCCATTTCAAGCAGCTCCTCTTGTGCTAAATCATTTCATGTTAGAATTTCTTGCAGCTCTATACCCTTCCTCTGTTTGAGTCTTTCAGCCACTTCTATATCTTCATCACCATCTGTATGCAACTTTCTAAAACTATATTCCAAACTTTATGTCCTACTTCTCACTCCACCTGAAAGTTCTAGAGGTAATACAAATTAAACAGTTTTAAAGTGTAATTAAATTTAGTTTTTTCTTCTTCTTCTAATATTTAACTTCTGTCCACTTTCCCTGGAAACAGCATTATTTCTGACTTAGCCTCTTTAAGTCTGAACCTGTAATTATTTTCATACGTTCGTCTTCATCCCCTCATTCACTCAGTCACCGTGATCTATCTATCCATTCTAAATGATTTTCGAATCATCGCCTCCTTTCAGTCACACTTTCCCACACCAGAATAAAGGTATTAGCATGATGAGGTTTTTTAATAAAATTCACCTAAGCTGCTGAATGCCTATCCAATTACTACCTACTCTCTCTCTCATCTTGAGAAGCTTTGCGCTCATTGTCCTGGACTGCTTTTCTCATCACTCAAGAAATCATTTTCTTGTTTTCCCAGGCCCTTCACGTGTGATTCTTCCTCTGGTTATAACCAATCCTCCCTGTTTCAAACTCATCCTTGCACCTTCTCCCTCATCCTACATATACCCTTGCAACACGATGTCCAGTTACATTTAATTTTAGATAATGAATAGCATTTAATAAAATATGTCCCTAATATTATATGAAACATATCATGCTGAACAACTTTTCATTGCTTATCTGAAGTTCAAATTTAAGTTTACACATACCTGAAGTTGCCAACCTTACATCACAATGCATTACTTTTTTTCCACTATAGTGCATATTTCACAAAGACAGGAACTGTCTGTGGCTCTGTCAGTGCCACCAAATGTATAGCACAAATGATAAATAAAACACATGTTGGCCAAATTCATGATTTATATGATGTTCAAATTCTCTGAACTGTAATACTAAATTTGCCTATATAAATTTGCCCCTTACTAATAAGGTTATATTTTTGCTACTCACCCTGGGCATTTTAACTCAAACCTATGAACTTGACTCTCACTGCTGCCTCATGGCAAGCTTTACAATTCTTTATGGTACAAAATTAAGGTGTAATCTTCTGTTAAAGCCATAGATGAGGCCCACTTGTTGCACAGAATATTATTTCTAATATTTATGTTTTTTCCAAGTTCAGCTATTAAACTGAAACTACAAAACTCTCCAAATATACAGGAAAAAAGTTTTGCTTTTAAAGAAAAAAAAATTTGTAACTTCCTAAGTTAGAAATTGAAAGCATAGATTCCTGATTATAAGTTTACAGCTATGGTATCTGTCAGCCTATGTGGGGTTTACATTTATCTACTGCTGGTCCAAATTGGCCCTGGAGGGTCGAATCTGTGTTTTTTCTTCCTTGGGGAAAGAAAGTGGACTGATAATAAAAAATATTGGCCCTCAGTTGGACATTGTACTGGACACTTAACTCTGTGTGGTCAGGGTAGAATTTGATATTTTATATGCTGATCACAGACATGTTTATATATTTAAAATTGTTAAATGTTTTTAAACTAAAATTACTTTATTATCAAAATAATCCATTGCCATAAAGGTTTTGAATTTATATCTAAGATAAGTAAAATAGAGATTTTGATAAATAATACACCCTGTCTCGGAAGAGGCACCTTCCATGCACTAATTCATGGAGATTCCAAACTGTTAAACTATTTTATTTATTTGTCTTAAAATTATGTCTTGCATGTCAATTTTGTTTTTTAAAGTAAGTATACTTCTTATTTTTAACATAAATTTGAAATGTTAAATAATAACCTTGGACATACCTTTTCTCATAATTTTCCATATACCACATAATTTTCTATATACCAGTCCAATAGTTCTAAACTATTGAGCGTTAAATAACTCAGACACTTTAACGAAGATTTAATGTGCCCTGTCAATGTCACTTTACTCCTCATTTACCAGAACCTTTATTATCACAACTATTCAGACTTTGCATTGCTGTCATTATTGGGGATTTGCAATAGTAATTATACACAATTCCTGAATAGTCCATTCTTAAGTCTACTTGTATCATTTGTAAGGTATCAGTAGAGTTTACATAATGCAAAAAAAATACCTGATTTTTGATGGACTTAGTGACAGATTGTGAGTCTAAATAATAGATTTTATGTGCCTTAAGATAAATGAATTATAATCTCTTCACCCAAGAAGAGGGCCATAGAGGGATCAACAATATGCAAATAGCACAGCAGAAATGCAACAAGAATATCTTTAACTTGGATTATTTTGTCCAAAACCAAAAAAAACAAACGTGATATTAAAGAAAGGGCTGGACCTGACCACAATGCTGAAGCTACTGCTAGCTCTGGGTGGTTTAAACAGTTCAATAATCACTATTCATTATATTTATAATGTGAAAGTGTGTGATGAGTCTGTGAATTCTTACATGAAGGAAGCTGAAAATTTTTTTGCAACTCTAGATAAGCTTATTGTGGTAGAAAATTACTTGTCAGAGAAAGTATTTATTATGGATGAAACCTCACTATTTTGGAAAAAAAGAATTTGAAAGCACTTTCTCATCTATGAGGTCAAGTCAATGCCAGGTTTCAAGCTTCTAAGGACAATCTAACAGTCTCACTTGGGGACAACATTGCAGGATACTAATAAAAGCCTTTGTGATCTGGCACCGGAAGAACCCAGGAGTTGTCAATCACATCAATAAGAAAACAATGTCAGAGTACTACAGGAACAACGAAAGTCCCGGGTAACCCAGCTCCTCTTCTAACAGGCCCTCTTGAATCGGAGGGAAATGGAGAAGTACTCTTTAGAGAAAAACACACCTTCCAAGGTTTTGCTTATTGTTGATAATGCTCCCAGACATTCTTCTTTTATTGGTGATCTTTATGTCAATATCAAAGTAGCATTTCTCCCTCAAAACACCACTTTTTTGAGTGAACCAATGGATCAAGGATTTATAGCAACTTTTAAAGCCAGAAACCTGAAGAAGACCTTTGCCCAGCCAACTACCTGTGCGTGACACCGAGAAGATACTGATGCAATTTTGGAAAGATTACATCATCTATGACTGCCTCAAGAACCTTGCTTGTGTTTGGGGTGATCTTACCAAAGAGCTATGAATGACATTTGAGAGAAGATACTCCAGAGGTTTGTCCACGACTTCAAATAATTTTCCAAGAGGGAGGAGTTGGCGCATATCAACAAAGCTGTTGTTAAAATGGCAAACAACTTTAACTTGGCTGTTGATGAGGATAATGAGACGCGCTTAGTGGTGGTTCCTGAGGAATTGACTAATTAAGAGTAGTTGGAACTGAAACAACAACATAGAATGGAAGATGAGTCAAGGAAGAAGAAAACTGAGGGAGAGTAAAAGGAATACGAATGCCCTTCCAAAAAGTTTACAGCAAACAGTTTGCCAGAAGCTTTTGCATACCTCGAAAAGTTATTTCAGAGTCTGAAAACATGACCCCAATACTGGAGGGTTTTAATAAAGAGGACCACTCATGGTTTATTATCTGCTTACAAGAAACTCTCTGCTAAAGAAAGAAACCAAACGAACCACCACGGGCATACTCATGAAAAGAGTGATGTATCCTCCGGGAGAGCCCGACACCATCATGAGGTGGTCCAGAAGAAGGGATTGTCATGATAGAAGATGATGCTCCACACCGATTATGGCCTCTGAAGATTGTCCAGTGGGACAAGACATGGAGGTAGAAGACAGTGGTATCGATGAGACTGGCCTTATGTGGGCCTTAGTGAATGTGTGCCTTTATGTCTGAGTTTTTAACAGAAGAGATTGATTATTTTATTCAAATATTTTTTTAAATAAGAAAAAAGCTCATAGAATAAGGATACAGCAAAAATATTTTGTATAGCCATTCCATGTGTTTGAGTTTTTAGCTAAATGTTATTACAAAAGAGTCAAAAGTTACCAAAAATTCAAAGTTTACACAGAGTAAAATAGTTACAGTAAGCTGTTTAATTTAATACTAAGTAATTTAAAATATTTTTATGTGTCCTGTAGCCTAGCTGCACAGTGTCTATAAAGTTTACCAGAATGTACAGTGATGTCCTAGCTAGGTCTTCTCACGCACTGACTCACCCAGCATCACTGCCATCCCTTTAACCTCCATTCACAGTAAGTGCCCTATACACGTACGCATTTTAAAAATATTTTATAGCATATTTTCCCTGCACTTTTTCTTTATTTACATATGTTTAAATACACAAATACCATCTGTTACAATTGCCTACAGTATTCATTACACTAAGATGCTGTGCAAGTTTGTAGCTTGGAAGCAGTAGTCTTTACCCTATTGCCTAGGTGTAAGCAACACCATCTAGGTTTGTGTAAGTAGGCTCTATTATGTTATAAAATTGTCTAATAATGCCCATTACAGATGTGTCCACATCTTCAAGTGAGGCACACATGATTCTGTGTCCTTTAACTTGTATTCATGTCTAGTACCTAAGGGAGTCACTACCATAGAAGAACCAATGAACATTATCTCATCCTCCCCCTTCTCCTCCTTTTCCTACCTTTATTGCTACTATCTCTAAAAGCAACACTACTATTATTGAAACAATATTATAATAATGTTTAAATGTTCAGCACAGCATTTTCCAGGCCAGCTTCTGAAATATTTTCACTTAAAACTTATAGGAGTCATATGCCTGTTATTCCTTTATTTATGGACGAGTCAAAAAACACGGTGACTAAATAAACTGCCCAAGAACACAGCGGATGGGTGTTTCAGCCATGCAACAAATGGAGACAAAATGAATAAAGTGCCTGCAGTAGAAATGACCACACTCTAACATCAAAATTGTCTTCAGCGTGTAGTCAGAAACACATAGAATCACTTTCTTAGACTAACACACACTTCTTTTGCTCATTAATTATATAGATTGGGTCAAATTATATTTGAACTTTTTCAGTATTCTTTGCTTCTGCTATAAACTAGAGATAATACTGTTTTCATAGGATTATGTTTAAGATGAAAGAAAATTGAATATTAAGCATTTAAATTATACTTTGTCTATGGCATATAATACAACATCATTTTTGTGTCATATGAAGCAGTGTTTACATTTATGAAAACATGGAACTTGGTAACCCAAGTAGGATATGTGTGTATATATCTGTGTATAAAAACCTTAACTCATGTGTGTGAGAAATTGATACTTCTAGGAAAACTTTGAAATGGTATTTTGTTATATTTTTCATCTCATGTTTTGGAGAAGTATATTAAGATCTGAGTAAAGAAATGGCATACTTTGCAATAGTATTTTTTATATTCCTTATCTCATATTTTGGAGAAGTATACTAAGATCTAATAAGAATAAATAGAAAAAGCAAATGTGATTAAGTCGTCATTACCATAAAAAAACTATGTGGGAAAAATAGATGCTAGGGTCCACAGGGCATGCCACCCAAAATTTTACCTCTAAAATGAGCTGTGTATGTTCTGAGTACAGTTCAAAGACCAGATTGCAAGCAGAAATGAACAGTTTTCCTATCATGAAACCAGCTTCTTTGGAACTGTAAAATTATTCATGAGAAAAATTTAAATCCTTTTAGATATACCTCCAAAAATGTCTTGTCATTTCAAGAAAGTCATAAAAAAAGTTGAACTGCTACTACCTACCCTTCTTCGTTTATTAAATATTTTTACTTGAAGTGCCTTAAACAAAATAACCAGATTCATAGCAATTTATAAGTCAATTTATTGTAACAGCCAGAAAACCAAGATGATTAATGTGTATCTCTTAATATATTTGAAGTATCATGCGTACATACAAAATATTCTTTTCTCAATTCTATATAAATATATGCCAGGACACCTTGCCAAAAACAAAGATTGAATTTGAATTCTAATAAAGTACAAAATTTACCAGAGTAATATAAGGAAGCGTAGCTTTACATAACAAGGACCACAAGGAACATGAACTTTATGAAATAGTTTCTTTTTTTTACATTCAAACATATTTCATATAAGTTTGTGAAACAAAGTGATATCTTCTTATTAAGTGTAATTTTTCAGAACTGAAGTATAATTTTCTTCACAGAGTTTACGTATAGTTGCCTTATTTTCTTACATTCTGTACAATTTCAATAAAATATTTTAACAGCCTCTGAATCAGAAAAAAGGGAAAAACAAAGACAAATTTAATAACCACTATCAACTGTAGAGAACAGGTTTTAATTCATGTTTATGTATGCCTGAATTTTTTTATAGAACTAAAGAGCGAATGAGTAATTATAATAGGTTGTATAAATATATTGTTATTGGGATGCAAATCAATAGTATATTAATACATCAATTATGTATAGAATTTTTATTAAATGCAAACATATTATTTTATCATTGCTATCCAGTACTATTATTTTTCCACAGCATACACCAAAGACCAGTTTACTATAGCTAAACTGGATGAGAAAACTAAGGAACTAATTAAATACTTGTGAAAATAAATATAAGTTCAGATTTGGAGAAACTGGTACTTCTGAAAATGTGTCATGATTCTTTACTCTTTTTGCTTTTGAGGATGTAAATTAAGATCATGGTCTAATTAATGAATAGAAGTATATCCTTAATTTAAAACTCAGATGAACAGATTCCGTTTGAGTAAAAAGTTCAATTGTATTTAACAGAAATCTCACCTGTTGTCTCAAGCAGTGGAAAAGTGCTAACTGAGAAGGCGCAGGAGGGAATATTTGGAGTGACGGAACTATCCTATACCTTAATAGGAATAGAGAGTGTACAAGCACATGCGTATGTCAAAACCCATCATATGTCAAAACGGGACACATGAAATAGATCTATTTTATTGCATGTAAATTGCACATCAAAAAGCTGTAAAACAACAACAATGGGACCTTCACAAGTAGTTGAGTGCAATTATATGTCAAAGCCAGCAGATAATTTCTGAATTCTAAATTTAGATGTCGTTTGGGAAATGGTTCAGCGGTGGAAATTGCCTTTCCGTAGTTTGGAGTTTTTCAGAACATGTGTATCTCTTTTTCACAGGAACATTACTTCACAGAAAAGCTGCATCTGGCCCGGCTCTCTTAATTTATTTCTTTAGTGCTCATATGGGCAGAACACTCGACTAAGTTTTGGGAGAGGACACGAAAGAAATCAAATCCACAGTACCTGCCTTCAAAGAGTTGACAGTTTAGTGGGAGATTAAGAAGATTTAACAACCCTTAAAAAACACAAATAACCGAGAGCAAATGAGCACGGCACAGACACCACGCAGGTCCTGAAGTGAGGTCCACACACAGAAAGCCGTCAGAGTGAGCTGAGGTTAATCAGGACCGCTGCCACAGTGACTGGTGTTGTCAGCCAGGTAGTAAAACCCGCTGAGATGTGTTGGGAGAGCAGAGAAGGGAGGTCGTTTTTGGACAGATGGGCACATTGAAAAGCAGTTTCTAGTGTCGTAAAGAGAGATGTGTCCTTGCAGGGTCCAGGTGGCTCCGTCCAGGGCCTTCACCTCGGTGTCATTGCTAACCCCATTAGGATTCAATCTGCACAGGTTGATGGACAAAAGGAGGTCTGTGGCCCCCAGGAAGTTCTGTGTCCTCTCGTTCTGATGCAAAGCACTTCCATGATATCTTTTACTTATTGCAACAGAGTAAAATGACATTTTACAACAATCATTCATTTTTAAAAACCCATGAGAAATAAGGCAACAATAACAGATTCCAAAAAACATTTAAAACTATTTTTTTCTGAGTATAAATAACTGTAATTGTAGGACAATTTATTGATACACTATTTTGAATAGTTACTATGCTTTGTTTAGAGAGTCACTGAGGTTAGATATCTGACAGCCAGCCCAGGCTGGGCATCAGTTGGATACGGAATACATCTTCTGTGTGCTAGGAATCATTGAAGGAGCTGAACAAGACCTCAATCAGCAGCTAATTAGATGCTCCCTCTAAAAGACTTCCCTCCCCCCCCAAAAAAATAGTGCATTAGGATAAATTTTTTTTAAATTTTAGCTTATCTTTATTTTTATGCAAATTTTTGTTGTATTGTAACTGAAAAATCAGGTCTTCACAACTTCTAGTTGGAGTTTTCAATTTTTAGCATAATATTTTGCTATTTTGATAAATATGCCATGCATATTTTAAAATAATACTTATTCTAATGAACAAAATCAACTGAAGAAAAAAAAAACAAAGACAAGGATACGTGGGGACAGGATAAAAAATAATTGAAGAGATTAGCCAAAGGTCGTATTGGCAAAGCCCTTTGACACAAAAAATAGTTTGGTGAAGGCCAAGAGGGGATGGTGGGGGATAGGTGGGCAAAATGGGGGAAAAATTGCCAACAATACAAAAAATAATGAATACAAATAATACTTAATCTAAAAACAAGTGCACATAAAAAAGTCATGTATGTTTGCATGCACTGAATAAGTTATAAAAAGTCAATATTAAGCAATAGTGCTTACCTCAAAGAGAAAGAGTGCTAATAATAAAGGTAATGATTACAAAATAAAATGTTTAATTTTATATAATTAAATACATACTTTTTTATTCTATAATATTAAAACACATGTATTTTTATTTTGTTATAAATTTTTTAAATGTGTTATGATCATCTCTATTCCTATTCTTCTTTCAGACATCGTAACACATGTCCAAGGCTATACCAACAAATGAAAATCTAAAGATAAGACAAAAATCACCTAATAAAATTAATGTTTCCCAAAATTCCTATAAAAAGAGCCAATATTTCATAAAGAGAAATGCAATGTAATATGCTACATTTTTACTTAATTTTATAAACATACATTTTTCAAATTACATATATGAACTTTAAAATATATATTATTGGTGTGAGCAACACTGAAAACATTAATTTTATTGGGTACTTTTATTTTCAGTATTTTTATTATTTGCCAATGATTTAAATAACTTGAACAATGGTTATTGTCTCTTGAGGTGTAAGTGTGGATAAATAAATAAATGTTAAGTTTATATTTAAGATTACTTATATAATTTCCATCTCCCATTTATCTTTATCTGAGACAATTTCAACATAGTCTGACTAGAAATGTGTCCCCCAAGATATCTGCTAAATTAATGAATCATGACTGAAGATAGCTTACTTATCTACATTTTTCTATAAAATTATCTCTGAAAATTAAATGAGATTTATTATACCTCTGTATTCTTATTCAAGAATTCAACTTTATGAATCATTGTTTTAAAATTATTAAAGTGCATAATTTGAGCATTATATAATTTTATAATTCTACATTGATTTTATTCATATCAATTAATATGAACAAATATATTGATAACTATAATTGTATTATTGTTTTATTGATGATGGCAAGCAAACTATTTGTGTCTGGAAATCATAAATATAAATATGTTGCATAATATAACCTCTCAGAAAAGAATAGTTTAATAAAATATGTCATCTTGAGTGATATTTGTAGACTTTATTTCCGTGCAGAACAATAATGTTTTCATTTACAAGGTAAGAGATATCTTTGATTGGACTATGGTTTGTATTCAACAGTTCCATTATAGATTTTGGTGATAAATATGACAGTATTTAAAGGGTTTGAAGGTTATATGAGAAGTCTGTCCACAAGGTATCTAACTTTGTAATATGAAAAATAGAGACATTTATTGAAGAAGGTGCAAGATACAAGATCCATTGTACATGAGGTAATGATACCTAGTCCCCTTCAAGGTAGGCCCCTTGGGACCTCACATAGTTCTCCCAATCACCATCAGCTGCCCCTGTTGTATTTTCCTGAATCTCATTGACATTCTGGAGTCTCTTCCCTTTCAAAGGTATTTTAGTTTTGGGCTGAGTCACCTGGGTGATTTGATGTTTCACCAAAAAATTCTGCATGATATGTGATGCATGAGCAGGCATGTTGCCATGATGAAGCCACCGGTCACCAGCTGGCCACAGCTGCAGCCTTCTGAATCATCTGAATAGTTTCCTTGGAAGGATGTTCAAGCTTAATGCAAAATTTGATGCAGATTTATTGCTCTGTTCACTCAGTCATTTTGAATGTGAGGGCCACACAGTACACATGCTCACTCAATGGCGTCTACCATCCCCACCAACTAGTACAGTGAAGTCGTCATTGTTCATGCATGCGCATTCCAGTCCACTCTCCTTGGCTGCCAAGTTACATCATTGTCACACCAACTGTTCTCTTTATATTAACAACAGTTGGACTTTTTCTGAACAGACCTCACAGACATACATTCAAAAAAGAAAACCTAAAAATGTACTCCTCTCCATTGTTGCTCTTTTAAAACTGAAACAACTAAATGCTGAAGGTAAAACTTACTATAGCCTTTAAATAAATTGAAGAATGTTTTTATCATGGAAATGCATAGCTTAATTTATTAGAAAAAGCAGAGTACAAAAACTGGTGGATTCTGATTATAAGAACGATGAACGCAGGTTTTCCATTTATTTTGAGTTGGGAGATATGTACTTTTTTGAGCCTTCAACATTAATTTTTTTCAGAAGAAAAAATAAATTCAAAAATTATTTTATATCCAATGAACTAACTGAGGACAAGAAAGTGAATAGAATGAATTACGAGGTCTTTTCCATTTTAATATTCTGTCTTCCTTATATAGATTAAAATATCATGGTTATAAATATGTTTCTTTACTATAGATTTCAAGAGATTCTTTCACTAGTTTTATAAATGTCACAAGCACTAAATCAAAACCCTGTATGTACTCAATAGCATAGCATGATAGTAGGCATTTATAGTTATTTGTGATCTTTCGTTCTTTAATTATAGCCAGAAACCACGTTTGGATAACAGTTTTTTCACACACACACATACTTATACACACATATTTTAAGTATTATGTCATATTACGGATGTGTATTGTCTGTCTTTACTCAAGCAGAAATGACTTCCAGGAGTTACTAAGAAGAAATAAATATCTGTTTTTACACTGTAAGAAAGCCACATACTATATAGAAATTTTATTCCTTCTTTTAATGTATATTATACAAGTTTACAGTATAATTGCATCATTCCAAAATAACTCACGTAGTTTTAAATTTTTATATAATTAATAATTTCATTAATTGAACACTTCAATGTAGCTTCTTTAAAAATATTTAGTGCACCACTATAATTGCTCAGATAAATGGAGGGAGGGTTTAACTGTTCTTTTTTTAATTCCATTATACTGAAATTTTGAGGATTTTGTATGGTCATTAGTCACAAAATGACATTTTTTTGTATTACACTGTCATTTACTTCCTCGTATGGACTAATTAGGCTCACATTATCCTTGCATGCTAGAATAATTGTGGGAAAATAGAGTATAGAATTCTACATTTGAGCCAGTGTGTTCTGAACATTTGGACTTTCATTTGAAAAAAAGTCCTTGTGAATGTAAAGATAATGAAAGGCCCATCTAATAATCAGAGAGGGCGGGTGGGAGGGAGGGAAGGGTAACGGGTGGGGGGGGAGGGAGAATTAGAGACTGAGCATAAAAGGAAAAAGGAAAATTCTTTTCATTTGCAAATGTGACATAATATTTGCTAGTGCAGTTGGAGAGAGAATATTTAATCGCTCTGCTACAACAGGACAACAGGATTTGCTGAGCAGAATTTCACTTCAATCCTAATACAGAATTACACTATTAATATGCAGCTAAGAAAAATAGTCACTGATGTAAACTTGACAAGGTAGAATTTTAATGAAAGCTCTTTGGTCTGAATATATATACAGGTGGTGGGATTTATCCTAAGAACAGCAGGCACAAGGCATATAACAATAATAAATATCAGATCTTATTTTCTGTTTAGAGTCAGTCATAGCTGATTAGAGATGAGAGCTGGGCTTAGAGCTTCCAAACATCAGTGCTTGATAGATATAGGTATGTGTGTTACTCATTTAGTACTATTCTTGGCATAGACACACTATATATTAGATGTTTATGAAATGAACATATGAAATAATGTTTAAATAAGTGAATAAGTGTTTGCATTAATGGAATGGGAAAAGCAGTATGCTTCTAGTTAGTATTTACTTCTTTTTTTTTTTTTTTTTTGATACTATATGAACATGTTCCATAGATAAAATAAAGAAAAAGAGAAAGAATACCATAGGATAAAAAATTTAACAGGCAACAAAAATAATTGTGTTTTATGTGAATAATTAAATTTATGAAGAACATACTAGTGGTGTTTAATGATTTGAAACAGGTGAGATAGGAACCGTGTTCCTAAATAAAACAATTATAAATGTCTGGTAACTTGCAGGAATATCTCCCTATTTTCCAATGTATAAGATAATTTCCAACTATAATAGTTATTTAACAAACAAATTATTCCATGATATCAAATATGTTGTTTTAGTAGAACAGCTTGATTAGTGACGTATGAATTAAATTTAAGTCTACATATCTCATCTTAATATACAAATTAAAAATAAAAATCATTGCTTTTTTAGATTCTAGTTGAAGGAGTAATTTGGTCATTGAACAGAATTCACTTGCCATATTTATCTACTTGGTTAAAAATATATTTAACTCACTGTTCATTTTTGGTATCTTGAAGATGCTAAAATATGTAAGTTGAAGGTATTTAATTTTTTTTAACAAATGAAAAATGATTCGGAATTTTTTAAAATAAATTTGAACTGTTTCTTTTTGTTGTTGTTTTTTTCTTTCTTTCTTTCTTTTTTTTTACCATAAACATTAAACTCATTAACTGTGTCACAGAGGGAAAAAAGTCACATTCTGGCTCTAGATCATTCAGACAGCAGCTGAGTGGGGGAGAAAATCACTTATGTTTTGTGAACTATTAATCTTAATACTTCTTGGTGAAAACAACAGTAACAGCACAAATCCCAAACTGGCTTACAAAGTGCAGGTGGAATTTTTACAGAATTCTAGAATCAGATGAAAAACAAATCCTTTTCTGTCACTTATTACTATTTGCGAAGATTTTCAGTAACAAATACCCTAATTGTTTCCAAAGGAAACATGTTTGAAATACAGTGACCGATTTTTAGAATGCTGTTACCTGTTGAGAATATCTTAAAAGGAAATAACATACAATATAAATCACTCATAGAATTATTGATTAACTAAATAACCATCAAAGTCAAAAGCTATCTTGGGCATTTATTTTTGTTTTTAATATCAGAAAACTAATGCTGGAGTTTAAATACCTCAAAAAAGTTTCTACAGCCCTGGCTAGTGTGAGTCAGTTGATTGGAGCATTGTCTGGTAACCAAAAGGTTGCAGGTTAGATTCTCAGTCAGGATACATACTTAGGGTGCAGATCCCATCCTTGGTCTTGGTGTGTGTGATTCCCAGTCTGAGTGCATGCAGGAGACAAGTAGTCAATGTTTCTCTTGTACCTTGATATTTCTCTCTCTCCCTTCCTCACTCCCTTTCTCTCTCTCTCAAAGCAATGAAAACATATCCTTAAATGAAAATTAAAAAAAAAAGTTATACAGAGAAATAGTAGCTATATTTGGGTTAGCACCCATGTTTCTGATTCATGATCTAAGTGAATATTAACCTGACATAAATAGTTTCTGATTATTTAATTAAATTTTTTGATAACACAGTGATTTATAAATGCTATTTGGAGTAGAAAAATGAATAATAAAAGAATGAATTAAGTAGGGCTAAGATAGTACTTGAGATAAAAGCCATAGTTACTAGTTCTCTCTTTCTTTTTTAACGTAGTAAAAAAGTCTTGACAAGTTTCAGGTGAAGTATTTTTGTGAGAAATTGTTGCAGATCTTGATAAGAGTGAAGGTGCAGAGTCCCAAGGAGAGACTGTGGTCTTCTTAGGATTTACCACACTGATATCTGAAAACACAAAAGAGATAATTCTAACTACAAATTATAGGATACATAAAGGAATAAGGACATTTCTATTTGGCTAAGAGCAACAAACAGTATTATTCTCTTCCACATTTGAGAAACTAGAGACTGAAGCATCATATTTGAACATTTTCTGGATTATAGAATCCAACAATAATTTTAGATATCATTATATGGCCTTGACTAGACTCCAGGATTTTGAAACCTGCTCTATTAACACTTAAAATTTCAGAATTTTAATACAAAATTATTTTTGGAACTTTTTGAAAAAAATTATACTCTGAATCACATAGAAAAAACATAACAATAGAAAAATGCTAAGTGCAAAGAAATCACTTTATCACATATATACAGACAGCCACGTTTACACTTAAAGAATATAAACCACTATTTTTTTCTTCATGTTGAAATATTACTTAATATAAACATCCATCTACAAAAGTTTAGAAAAAAATATGTCTCAGTAAAACTGTAGTTATGTATCTTAAATAGTACATGTATTTAATATACATTTAAAAAACATTGATGTGTCAATATCATGCCATATTTTGTACCTAACTCTAAATAACTGAATGCATATCATTCAGTGTAAATGTTATGCATACACATAGACATATAAATATATGTGTATGTATATATGGATATGTGGAACATTGAAGGAAGAGTGAGTAAGTGTGTCAGTTGTTATTTAGAACTTCAGTAAGATGGCCAAAGTGTCCATTGAGTTTGGAAAAGTAGAGGTTTTGACCTTGAAAATAGCAAATCTGATAAGGGGATATTGACTAGATTGGAGTAACATGAGAGTAAAATTAGAGACAGAATATGGTTAAATGGGGAATATACCCAGAGAAGTATATTTGAAAAATACTGTTATTGCTGTTCTCCCATGAAGAAGTGTTGCTTATTTAAACATCAACTGTGTAGACTTTTTTTTTACTTTTATTCCTAATAAGGCTGTTTTTATCAGAATTGCTAATGAAATATTAATCTTTTTGCATTTATAGGAATATTTATATGTCCTCTACAAAAAGATAATGATATTTTTCCATCCTTTAGAATTTATGATCCATTTCCCAAAGTTATTAGTAATATTTTCTTTAATATTCATGTACATCTACTTAATTATATGGCATTAGATACATTGCAGCTTTTACAAAGGTGAATCCAATGAGGTAGGTTTTTAAATCAATAATTTGTCTATAGCTTAGAAATAAATTGGTTCATTGAGTTGATCTCTATGACAACTAATAGGCACTAAGCTGTGTCAGCTTTCTGCAAGCTATTGGGTTAATGATAACTAGCTAATGTAATGGATTAGTTAATGAGATTCTTAGTCACCCTTATCTGACTTATGAATATATGACTTTGTTATTTGAAATTACAATTAAGCACCTGACGTAATTACCCTTTAACATACAAAATAAACAGTAATATATATATTCAATGACACTTCATCTTTGGTTGGCATGTTTTTATCATTTATTTTATAAAACACATTTAATTTGGCATGAAATCATAAAGCATAGGAAGAAAAGAAAGGCATTTTAGCATACATATTAATGCACTTAGCTACAAAGGAGAAGTATGCAAATTAAGTACATAATGCCACATTCTTTGGGATGCACATGTCTTCAGTAATATAAATCCATTAGACATACTTTAAACATAATCATTTCATCTGGAGTCTCTGTAGCTTATGATAGTTTTAAAACAAGGTGAAGGTATATATCATGCATTCAAATATTTTAGAAAAGTATGTAAAAAAAACAGTTTGCTGTTACATTCATAGTTAACGCTGAACATTAGATATTGTATGGAAATGCGTTACCTAATTTACAGATGCAGGCCAGCTTTCTACAATGCTACCTATATGGTACTGACATTTTTCACTTATACATTTTATTGGATTAAATATGTATAACTAGAACTCTAAAGGTAGGACAAGTGTCTGAGTGATATGATAAAAATTTCCGTAAACTGTACACAAAGGAGCTTTGTTTCTGAAAGTTAGAAAACTATTCATCGCAAGAACTAAATGATCATCCCTATTAGGTTTTATCTTTGAGGGCCTTCTTCAATGTTGCTATTTGGAAGAAATATTTAATGGATGCATCAGAGTCAAACACCTACCGTTTCTGTTACCTACACAGACCACTGTCCTGCAGAACTTTCAGTCCCGCAGTGCTGCATTTTCTCTGGTCTAGCCCTCAAAGCCTGCAGTTCCTTATTTTGAGTCTCACATCTTCCTCAGGCCCCGCTTGTCTTAAAAGGGGGAAAAAAAGTCAGTTTCTCTGCATTTGACTCTTTTCACTCTCTGTGAGGTATTCCTGTCTCTGAAACACTTAGTTGTGCCCTGGCTGGTGTGGCTCAGTGAACTGAGCACTGACCTGTGAACCAAAGGGTTGTGACTTCAATTCCCAGTCAGGGCACTTGCTTGGGCTGTGGGCTGTGCAAGAGGCAACCACACATTGGTGGTTCTCTCCATCTCCTTCTCCCTTCCATCCCCTCACTCTGAAAATAAATAAAGTATTTTAAATGAGTAAATAAACAGTTGTAGACAACAGGCACTCTTGCCTTAACCAGCCCCTACCATCCAAGGAGCTCAGCTTAGCTCCTGCCTTCTACATAGATAATATGATAGCAAATAGATAAAAAAAAATTAAATGGAGATATTATTATGCTTTTAGTAATAAAAGGAAAAACAAAAAGAAGAGTTAGATGACATAAAAGTAATGTTTTATGATAAAATAACATTTAATTGGGTAAAGAAAAAGTGTAAATCCATAGCTGGACTATTGTTCAACGTAACAATGCCTGGGGACTACTTTGGCCTTATGTAAATTTAATGTATGGGGACCACACCTGTATGGAGGTAAAAATAAGGTTGTGTTATTTGTAATAAGCTCTTCCCTCTATTAGTCATCCATTTACTACAGAAAGAGCTCTAGATAAAATCAAAATATGTTCCAATTATTTCTGTGCACCTTCAAGTAGATATTTCTCATTTGCTCATTGATAAGTCATTTCAGCTGCATTATTTTCCATTAATTCTACTAATAGTACCCTTCTCTTTTGTGACACTCCTTTTGGTACTATCTATTGACTAGTGTATCAGACTTATTCACATAGAGTTGTGGAAGGAGTATTGCAAGCAATGCTCCTTCCACACCCTAAGCAACAAGTAGAAAGAACAGTCACATTGAAGGCCTGTCTTAGTATACCAATGTTAAACTATTGTTTCAGTATCCTTCTTTATAGAGAAGCTTCTGTAATTTCAGAAAATGATCTCTCTTCCATTTTTGTTACTTCCTATTAAGTAAGTGCAAAACTATATACTCTTTCTGTATACCAGTCTTTTCAGAGTAAAATTATTAAACATACAAAGGAAACTCTACCCTAACGATGACAGGCACCACCATATATTCTATCTCTGAAACTCCTTATACTTCCAAGATTAGTATATAAACTTACAAGAAAGTCAAAGACATTTGAAGCCTGGATCTTAGCCTCCAATATTCAGTGTGTGACATAGAAAACAGATAAGTGAAAAATAAACATTAAAAAAAAATTTATTGTGATGATCACAGATTGTAATTTTTTTGGTACTTCTTTACATAAAATGAAAGGAAAGTATTTCTACAATATGGAGATATAATAATCAGAAAAATTACTGTAACTATATTGAATGTGACTAAATTTAAGAGGTAAATAATACCAACAGATATGATCTAATAAATATAATTTTAATTTATTAAAGGCAAATTGAGCAATGCATTTAATTTCTTTAATTTTTATATAACTTAGGAACAAATTTTCAGCTGAAATAGGCTATAAAAATTTTATACAGAACTCAGAAATCTTAATGCAGTTTATCTTTTTGAAAATAGCTTTAAACAAAACAAAAAAATATTTAAATATATTGTGTCTTCCTTTTGTGAAAAGGATCTCAAAGTTTAGCAAGCATTATAATGATGTGAAGGGCTTGATAAATGACAAATTGGGGGCCCCTGCCCATAGACTTCCTGATTTGTTGGGCTTGGGATAGAAACTGATTATTTGTATCTCTAACAATTTTTAAGGCTAAAAAATTGCTGTTGCATACAAAAATTTAAAATTTTCTGGAAATCACTCAGAAAATAATACACTGACTGATTTATATCCAATATATTTTAATGAAAGCTTCACCTTAAAGTCTACAAAAATTAATTATTAACTTTGTGGAATAAAATACTTCAAGAATGAACTTGCTAAAGAATGCTAAGGTCCATATAAAAGATATAATGGTCAGTATTACTATTATCACAAGGAAACCAGCACACTGTTCTTGTTCTTCTGGGTAGATTGGAGATAGGGTGATGACAAAGATATAGATTCTAAACTTATGTATTTTATGACAAAAAAATAATCACTAATGAAGTATTCACATTGATAAGTTTTCATAAAATAATATGTAGATAAAACTATATCTTTATGTAGACAAAATTGTAAAAAGTTTTGTTTTGTTTTAAAGGCAATAACAACACAATTTTAATAGGTGATAGTTAAATGAAATGCATTCACATACATAAATTGCACCTCATTTTTATCTTAATATACCTAGTAAATATCCCTTAATGTTACAATCTCCTTTGCTTATTGTCTGAGGATAATTTTTACTTATCGTTATGAAAATAATATAAAAACACCCTACCATGCCTCATAATCATGGGTGATAGAAAGGAACTAATAATACTTTAAAGAATTACAGAATACATTGAAATATACAAAATGTTATATTCTTGTATTTATTTGAATAATATATAATTTAATTAGATTTTAAATAAAATTTATTTTTCAAACTTTCAAGACTAATTGCTTTTCTTTATTTCTTACACTATCTTCTAAATAATAGAATATAAAAACCACAAAGGACCAACAAAATAAAAACTCCCAATCCAGGTCTATCAAAACTAATCATCCTTTTTTGTGTGACATTAATATGAATAATGCAAATACTCTTACAAATGTACAGAGTTCCCAGAGAGCAGGATATATACTAGTCTCAGTTTTATGTTTGCTGGTAGTAGTTCTTTTTTTTTTTTTTTTTCTATTGCTGTTGGTAGATAAGTAGGTCTTGAATTTATTTTGCAGACAAGACCTGTTCTATCTACCTTTTTATTTAGGAGGCTAAAAGCTGAGTCAGCTTGACTTCAAGGACTCTATTTTCTTAGTCTCCAGTGCTGGTAGTAGTTCTTAATTATAGCATTTAACTGTTTTTCTTTTTTGAGCAAAATCTTGATGTTAAGTAGCTCCCCAATTATCTTTTCATTTCTCTCTTTATTGCAAAACTGAATGAAATAATTGTTTGTATTTTTTCACATCTTTGTCTTTTTATTCCTCTTTTCACAATAAATAGTCTTTCTCTTCGCTCCTCCATTGGAACTGTTTTTACCAAGTTCAGAACAACTTTACTAAGCCAAATCCAATGATTAATTCTAAGTCCTCAATGTATCAAACTTCCATCTATATTTGTCACAGTTCATCACTCCTGTCTTCTTATGTTAACTTTACTTGGTGAGTAGGGCACCATTACACTCCTGCCTTCCAATGCCTTCCCCTGTGCTGGCTTCTTATCATCTATACCTGTAAATTTAGGAGCTCTTGATCTTGACTCTGATGTTTATTCTGTAGGCCTAACTATTTTTCTGAACTCCCAACTTATTTATCAAAGGGATTGGGCAAAAAGGAAAAAGGACTCATGGACATGGACAACCGTGTGGGGATTGCTGTAGGGAGGAGGGGCATGTGGGGACTAAATGGTAATGGAAAAAATACAATAAAATGAAATTAAAAACTCTACTTCTCTTTGGTACTTTAATATATATCAGCATTAAAATAGATTTTGTACAAAATACAACTTTTGATCACCTCTCTAAATTCTAAAAGGCAGGCTGCCTAAGGACAGGATCTTGTTAAATGTCATGTATAAAAAAGATTGGCAATGGGACCTAGAATATAGTATTTAGGAATAAACACTAAAGTAAATCAAAACAAAAACAAGGATATAACAATTTAAATGCAGTAATGGGTGGGATTTGAAATAACACGAGATCTCCATGAATAGCATCACGTGAGGCAAAGCCAGGATTCAAATGAAAAAACAAAAGATCCCAAAGGCAAGATATACTTAGCTAAGAGGTTTTAGAAATTTCTTGTGTAGAAATGTATGCAATATTTGAAATATAAAACCTATTTAAATTATCTATCATCATCTATCATCATTTACCTTCATGGGATCTCAGGCTTTTTTAAAGTTAATAAGGTCTTTGTGATTTAAATATTACTAACAATAACAATGGATATTTTGGATCCAACTGCAGGTACGATTATGCTACCCATTTCGGCTGCCCCAGATAAGCAATATCTTTCAAAGGCAGACTTGGTGAAGACTTGTTGCTCAGTGTCTTTACACAGTAATCAGATCAATTACATAACAATGCCCCTCACAAGAGAGGTATTTGTATGAGCTGTTTCCAGCTAATGTGTCAGCTCTCTGTACTTAGGTCTGCTGCTGTTATCTGCTCATATAAGTTTATCTTCTAGACTAGCTCACAGTAGAGAAATAGAATGCACACACACATACCCATGCACACACACACAGTATCTAAAACTGTATCTAAAAATAACTAAAATGGAGTTTAATCTAGACTTGATATTGGATCTCTTCCAATTACAATTCATCAAATATTTAATGAAACATTAGTGGTTCTACTCTTAATATTCAGAAGTGTTTTAATTTTCTGATCTTTTAAATGGGATGGAAGAATGAAGAGGAGAAAATGTTTAAAGAAATATAAAAGAATCTGCTTCTATCTTTTCTCGCCTCTATTACAAACAAGAAATCATCATTCAATTTAAAAAGTATTTCTTTTTAATACCATTCTATGCTGCTCCACTTGTGAACTTTATGAGGACAAAAATAATAATGTTATCAAGCCCTGGGCTGGTGATAAGAAGCAACAGCCATTTCTAATTTCAGTTGAGGAAAAAGCAGCTACATTCACACCCTTTAGAATATTCAGAGCACCCTGAAATGCATGTTGGCCACTGTGCAGTGTATTTTTGGCTATTGCACGTCTGTGTTATTCCATGAAACTCCGGGTACTTATTTCAGGATGTAGAACGTATAGTCCTTATGAGTTTCAGGATATCAGCCCTCAGGCTGATATAAATGAGTTCTTGAGTGTGAATATGTCTTTATGCATCAACATCTTCAGTAAATAATTTCACGTCACTTCTTTGCCAACCACTCTGTGCATTTGATAGAGTAAGTACGGTACAGGATGGTTGCAGGGACACACTGAACATCTTTGTCATTTTCTTGGCAGTTTTCCAGTTGAAAATATCAAGCGTATTTGGGTTTAATCTGAAAAACCATTTCAGTTTTATAATTATTGTCATCTTTAGTAAATTAATCCCACACATGCCTTTGTCTGTCATGTGAACCATGCAGAAATGTCAAATTATGTCACCTCTATAAATGGTAATCTTGGAAGAAGGATTAAATGCTAAGGGTGATCAGTCAGAGAAAGTGGCAAGTCGCCTGGCTCAATGATTAAAGTCTAGACCTGAAAATAAGGATTACTAGGTTCTATTTGTGGCTTTGCTATCAATTTGCTATATGACTTTTAGCAAGACTTTCACCAGGAATTAGTTTTCAGATATGGGCTAGTGCAAAAAAACAAATAAATAAATAAATAAATAAATAAATGTAGACCTTCAAAACCTAAGAGAAAGTGGTAATTTTATTTCTTAGAAGTATTACCAGTTTCTTAGAAATGCCTTTTGGAGAGTTTGGATAAATCTCAATAATATAAAGGTTATACAGTATGTCAGTTCACCTGATAGGCAAAACATTAGCTAAAGGAATTTAACTTAGTTGTTGAATTCTCTCATATACATAGTTCAAATATGCCTTCTGTCAGTTTCAGATTAGACACTATTATAGACAGGAAGAATCTCCAAATAACTTTTTAAAATCATTCAAAAATCAAATGCTATTTCGGAAATGAGCTAAGACTCAAAAAATAACTTGCAGTAGTAGATTGATTTTCCCACTAATTTTCTACTTTTGTGTCCATGTTTGGACCACACCATGCTATGTCTTTCCTCTTGCTGGTACTTCGTTGTCAATTTCACTGCCCAACAGGGGGGTAACTGTACCTCCAAATTCACATAACAGAGATTCTTTCCAGATGCTTTGTTTTTTTTTTTTTTTTTTTAATTTTTTATTTTGGTTTTTCAATTACAGTTGTCCCCTTTTCCCCCAATTTCTCTCCCCCACCCAACCCACCCCCTCTCCCACAATCATATCCCTCCCCGTTGTCCATGTCCATGAGTCTTTCATACAGGCTCTTTAATTAAACCCTTCCCTTACTTATCCCCCTTCTCTCCCTCTCCCCTCCCCCCTATTGACTGCTATTCTGCTCTTTGTTCTATTTAGTTCCTTTGTTTGTGTTGTTCTTTAGTTTCCTGTATTAGGTGATATCATATGGTATTTTTCTTTCTTTGCCTGGCTTATTTCACTAAGCATAATTCTCTCTAGTTCCATCCATGTTGTTGCAAATGGCAGGAGTTCCTTCTTTCTTTCTGCTGCATAGTATTCCATTGTGTAAATGTACCACAGTTTTTTGATCCACTCATCTACAGATGGGCACTTAGGTTGTTTCCAGCACTTAGCTATTGTAAACAGTCCTGCAATGAACATAGGGGTGCATAAGTTCTTTTGAATTGGGGTTTCAAGATTCTTCGGGTATAATCCTAGTAGTGGAGTCATTGGTTCAAAAGGCAGTTCCATTTTTAATCTTTTGAGGTAATTCCATACTGTTCTCCATAGTGGCTGCACCAGTCTGCATTCCCACCAACAGTGCAGTAGGGTTCCCGTTTCTCCACATCCTCGCCAGCACTTGTTGCTTGTTGATTTGTTGATGATGGCCATTCTGACTGGTGTAAAATGGTATCTCATTGTGGTTTTTATTTGCATCTCCCTGATGGCTAATGATGTTGAGCATTTTTTCATGTGTCTATGGACCTTCTGTATGTCCTCTTCGGAGAAGTGTTTGTTCAGGTCCCTTGCCCATTTTTTAATTGGGTTGTTTGTTTTCTTGATGTTGAGTCGTATCAGCTCTCTATATATTTTGGAAACCAGTCCCCTGTCTGTGATGTCATTGGCAAATATGTTTTCCCATATGGTTGGTTTCCTTTTCATCTTGCTGATGTTTTCTTTTGCTGAGCAGAAACTCTTCAGTTTGATGTAATCCCATTTATTTATTTTTTCCTTTATTTCTCTTGCTTTAGGAGATGTATCCGTGAAGAGATTGTTACGTGAGATATCTGATATTTTCTTGCCTATGTTTTCCTCTAGGACTTTTATGGTGTCACGGCTTACATTTAAGTCTTTGATCCATCTTGAGTTTATTCTCGTGTGTGGTGTAAGTTGGTGGTCTAGTTTCATTTTTTTGCAGGTCCCTATCCAGTTCTCCCAGCACCATTTGTTAAAGAGGCTCTTCTCACTCCATTTTATGTTCCTTCCTCCTTTATCAAAGATTAGTTGACCATAGAGGCCTGGGTTTATTTCTGGACTCTCTATTCTGTTCCACTGATCTATATGTCTGTTCTTATGCCAGTACCATACTGTTTTGATTACAGTGGCTTTGTAGTATTGTTTGATATCTGGTGTTGTGATTCCTCCTGCTGTGTTCTTCTGTCTCAAGATTGCTTTTGCTATTCGGGGTCTTTTTTGGTTCCATATGAATTTATGGAGTATTTGTTCTAGGTCTGTGAAATATGTCATTGGTATTTTAATAGGGATTGCATTGAATTTGTAAATTGCTTTGGGTAGTATGGCCATTTTGATGATGTTGATTCTTCCCATCCAAGAACATGGTATTTGCTTCCATTTATTTGTTTCTTCCTTAATTTCTTTCTTCAATGTTATGTAATTTTCAGAGTACAGGTCTTTTATCTCTTTGGTTAAGTTTACTCCTAGGTACTTTATTTTTCTTGTTGCTATAGTAAATGGTATTTTCTTTTTTGTCTCTGTCTCTGCTATTTTATTGTTGGTGTACAGAAATGCCTTAGATTTCTGTATATTTATTTTGTACCCTGCGATTTTGCCAAATTCACTTATTATATTGAGTAGTCTTTTAGTGGAGTTTATAGGATTTTCTAGGTATACTATCATGTCATCTGCATATAATGAAAGTTTCACTTCCTCTTTCCCAATTTGGATGCCTTTTATTTCTTTTTCTTGTCTGATTGCTGTGGCTAGGACTTCCAACACTATGTTGAAAAGGAGTGGAGAGAGTGGACAACCTTGTCTAGTCCCTGAGTTCAGGGGGAATGCTTTCAGTTTTTGTCCATTGAGTATGATGTTGGCTTCAGGCTTCTCATATATAGCCTTAATTATGTTAAGATATGCTCCCTTTATTCCCATTTTGCTGAGTGTTTTCATCATAAATGGGTGTTGTAATTTATCAAATGCTTTTTCTGCATCTATTGATATGATCATGTGATTTTTGTCTTTCATTCTGTTTAGGTGATGTATTATATTTATTGATTTGCGAATATTAAACCATCCTTGCATCCCTGGAATGAAGCCCACTTGATCATGATGTATGATCTTTTTGATGTATTGCTGGATCCTGTTTGCCAATATTTTATTGAGGATTTTAGCATCGATGTTCATCAGTGATAATGGCCTGTAGTTTTCTTTCTTTGTTGTGTCTTGACCTGGTTTGGGGATTAGGATAATACTGGCTTCATAGAAAGAGTTTGGGATTTTCCCCTCTTCTTGGATTTTTTGGAACAGTTTGAGGAGGATAGGAGTTAGTTCTTCCCTGAATGTTTTGTAGAATTCGCCTGTGAAGCCATCCGGTCCAGGGCTTTTGTGCGCCGGGAGATTTTGGATTACTGTTTCAATTTCCTTTTTTGTTATTGGTTTGTTGAGACTTTCCACTTCTTCTTGATTTAGTTTTGGGAGGTTGTATGTTTCTAGAAATTTGTCCATTTCTTCTAGATTGTCAAATTTCTTGTCATACAGTTGTCTGAAGTAATTTCTAACTATCATTTGTATTTCTGTGGTATCAGTCGTGATTTCTCCTCTTTCATTTCTGATTTTGTTTATTTGTGTCTTCTCTCTTTTTTTCTTGATTAGACTGGCTAGAGGCTTGTCGATTTTGTTGATTTTTTCGAAGAACCAGCTCCTAGTTTTGTTGATCTTTTGGATTGTTTGTTTAGTCTCTATGTCATTTAGTTCTGCTCTGATCTTGATGATTTCATTCCTTCTTCTTGCCCTAGGCTTTGTTTGTTGTTGTTGTTCTAGTTCTTGTAGCATTGTGGTTAGGTTTTTTATTTGAGATTCTTCTAGCCTTTTCAGATATGCCTGTATTGCTATAAACTTCCCTCTCAGGACTGCTTTTGCTGTGTCCCACAGGTTTTGGGTTGTTGTGTGCTCATTATCATTAGTTTCTAGAAATTTCTTGATTTCTTCTTTGATGTCATTGTTAACCCATTCATTATTTAATAGCATGTTATTCAATCTCCATGAGTTTGGGTGTCTTTGATTTTTTCCTCTGAGGTTGATTTCTAGTTTCAGGGCATTGTGATCTGAAAAGATGCTTGATATGATTTCAATTTTCTTGAATTTGTTGAGGCTTGTTTTGTGACCTATCATGTGGTCTATCTTTGAAAATGTCCCATGTGCACTTGAAAAGAATGTATATTTTGCTTCTTTGGGGTGAAAAGTTCTATATATATCAGTTAGATCCATGTGGTTTAGTGTGTTGTTCAATGCCTGTATATCCTTGGTGTTTCTTTGCTTTGATGATCTGTCTATTGTTGATAATGGAGTGTTGAAGTCCCCTACAATGAGTGTGTTGTTGTTGATATCCTTTTTGTGGTCTTCTAGTATTTGCTTTATGTATTTGGGTGCTCCTATGTTGGGTGCATATATGTTTATCAAAGTCATATCTTCTTGATGGATTGTTCCTTTAAGTATTATGAAGTGTCCTTCTTTGTCTCTTTTTATTGTCCTTGCTTTGAAATCCATTTTGTCTGATATGAGAACTGCTACCCCGGCTTTTTTTTCCGGTCCGTTTGCTTGGAATATTTTTTTATATTCCTTTACTTTCAGTCTGTGTAAATCTTTTGTTTTGAGGTGTGTTTCTTGTAGACAGCAAATATATGGATCCTGTTTTCTTATCCATTCCGTTACCCTATGTCTTTTAATTGGAGCATTTAATCCATTTACATTTAAGGTTATTATTGACGTGTATTTATTCATTTCCCTTTGTACCTCTGTTCCTCTCCTCTCTTGTTCTTTTCTTCTTTTTTCTTAGAACACTCCCTTTAGCATCTCTTGCAATGCTGGTTTTGTGGAGATGTATTCTTTCAGTCTTCCTTTGTCTGAGAAACTCCTTATTTCACCTTCTATTTTGAATGAGAGCCTTGCTGGGTAGAGTATTCTTGGTTGTAGGCCTTTGTTTTTCATTGCTTGAAATATTTTTGACCATTCCCTTCTGGCTTGTAATGTTTCTGTTGAGAAATCAGTTGATAGCCTTATCGGAGCTCCCTTGTATGTTATTTGCTGCTTTTCTCTTTCTGCTTTTAGGATTCTCTCTTTGTCTTGGAATGTTGCCATTTTAATTATGATGTGCCTTGGAGTGGGTTTTTGGGGGTTCCTCTTGATTGGAACTCTCAGTGCTTCTTGGACTTGCATAGCTTTTCCTCTCATCAGGTTCGGAAAATTTTCTGTCACTATTTCTCCTATCAGATTTTCAATTCCATGTTCCTTTTCTTCTCCCTCTCGTATTCCGATGATCCTTAAATTATTTTTTCTAATGCTATCCTGTAATTCCCTTATATCTTGTTCATATTTTTTCAATCATTTTTCATTTTGCTGTATTGTCTGGGAGTTTTTCTCTACATTATCTTCTAACTCACTAATGCGATCCTCTGCTTCGTTAAGTCTGCTTTTGATTGATTCTACTGTGTTTTTCAGTTCAGAGATTGTATTCCTAAGTTCTTCCTGGTTCCTGTTAACAATTTCTATGTCTTTTTTTATGCTGGTGTAGTTCTCTGCCAGTTCCCTGTAATTTTCTTGGTGCTGCTGGTAACTTCCTTGAAGGTTGTCATAGTTGATTTTAAGGATGTCGAGTATATTGAGCTTCTTTACCACCATTGTTTTGAATTCCATGTCTGACATTTGGGCTATGTCTATTTCGTCTATCTCTCTTTCTGAGGATTCCTCTTTTCTTTTCATTGAGGGGTTATTTTTGCGTCTTACCATGTTGGATTCTTTTTGTTTGTTTTTATTTATTCATTTATTCATTTATTTATTTATTTATTTATTTATTTATTTATTTTGGGGGGGTAGTCTGCTTTGACTTCCCTCCTTTGTGGTGTAATATTCTTTATCGAAGGTCTGGGAGTTTCAGTGGTGCAGTCTCTTTGATATCCTGAGCCTGATGGTCTTGTGTTACCCTTTATGTCGTTTGTTTATGCTGTTCGGTTATATTTCAGATGTTCTTTGATAGGATCTTCCTTCTGGCTACTTGGTTGAGAGTCACTCTATCTGCTTTGTCTTGAGTTCTTTTAAAGGAGAATTATGTTCTCACTTGCCCGGCAGCACGCTGTCTCCTGTCCTTCAGTGCCAATGCCACTTGGTCGAGTCCCGTCTCTGCCAGCGGGCAGAGATCCGCTCTCCACCTGACTCCTCTCTGGGGTAGCCTGTGGTCGCCAAAAATCCTTTGTGTGCTTCCCGCCACAGCTCGGGCAGCCGCCCCAGTCAGGAATCCCGTTTCGTCCCCTTTTTCTCCGCTATCCTCACTAAACCCAGATGCTTTGTTTGTGATTGTTCTTGTTGGTTTTTAAATCATTAAAAATATGTATTTAAATGTTTTATTGGTATTTCCTTTTAAACTCCAAAAGCCATGTCTGCTTAATGAATCAAAGTAGGCTACACAAATATGTACAAAATACAAAGTCAAAATCTGCTTATCTATTCTTCAATTTCATATCCATCTGTCTACATTTTTCTCTATGCATAAGAAAAAGGTATATGTATAAACGCAAGCTTTATCTTAACAAAAACGGGATTATAAGATATATATTTGGCAATTTGCTTTTTTATTTCTTAAGAAGAAAGAATTTTATTAGTGTGTGTTATTCAGAGTTTTCCTGAGAAACAGCATTCATAGGATGCGTATGTGCAAGAGAGGGAGAGAGAGAAAGAGAGAGAGAGAGAGCTTAAAGATCTAGTCCATGTTAAGGATGGCAAGCCCAAAATGTGCAAGTTTGGCCACTAGGGCTGGAGACCTCAGGAGCAGTTACAGTTTGAGCCCAATGGCAGCTGGCAGAATTTCATCTTTCTCCAGAAAAGTCAGTCTTCCTACTATTAGGCCTTTGACTGATTAGATGAGAGTCACCCACATTATGAGGGGTACTCTGGTAATCTGCTTATTCAAAGTTGATCCATTTAAATGCAAATCTCAGTTAAAATATACCTTCAGAGAAACATCTAGAATAATATTTGACTAAATGCCTCTCTCCTTTGACCTAGCCAGATTGACACAGAAAAATAACTATCACTTAGGGTCTACTATGTTCTAATTTTTGCTAAGCACTTTACTTGAATTATTCCATTTAATAATAAAAACAGCCCTATGACTTAAGTGTTATTATCCCCATTTCATTGAGTAAGAAGAAAACTCAGGCAAAGGGAAGCTAATACTTTGCCCAGTGATTGAGCCGGTACATGTCAGAACTGAGATATAAACCAAGGCTCTGTGGCTTCAGAACCCATGTTTTTAATTATAATGTTTTACTGTTTCCCAGGATATTAGTCTGGACATCCCTATATAATAATGCACACAGAATCCACCAACTCTGGTTGTCAGGATATATCTTCCAAATTGTAGAGGTAGACTGAGGCTTGGAACACAAAAATATCACTTTAGGCATGTCACTGTCTCCTGCGCTTTAATATTTTTTTTCTATACAATGAAAACATTAATGAGTGTCTACCAAAAAAAAAAAAAAGTGATAAAATTAATGAGAAGATAATACAAGCAGGTGCTTAACCAACAGGTAGTACAGAATAAACACACTAACAATTTCATTATTATGTTTTTAAAATATGCTCACACATTCTCTTTTGATTGTCATACAGATTGTTATCAACTACTCGCCATGACAATTCAATTCCTTGCTAATAAACTTTTTTTGCATTTGATGATAGTTTTATTTCTGTAGAATAGGTTCATAGATAAAAGTAAATCACCCTTTCAAAATGTCAGTTCAATGACTTTTAGAAAATTCACAAGATTGTGCAATCATTATCGCTGTTTAATCCCAGATAGTTCATCACTCCTAAAAGCGTCATATTCATTAGTAGTCACTCCCCATTCATTCTCCTTACATGCTCTGGCAACCAGTAATCTATCTTCTGTCTCTCTAGATTTAGGTTTGTCCTTTCTAGACATTTTATGAAAAATGAAATCATATAATATGTACCTTTTTATGTTTGGCTTCTTTCACTTAGTATAAGGTTGCACCTTTCATTCATGCTGTAGCATGTATCACACTTCACTTTTTTCATGGCTGAATAATATTCCACTCTATGAATGTACCACTTTTGTTTATCTGTTCATAGTTTGATGGACATTTGAATTATTTGCACATTCTATTATATGTAGTGATCCTATGTACAGTTATGTACAAGGTTTTGTTGTACATAAAGGTTATGTACAAACCTTTACTTGATGTCATCATCACAAAAATATAGTTTTTCCAAAATTTCATACTAAAGAATATAATTAATGGAGATAGAAATTGACAGTATTTATTAAATCAGAGAATAATTTGGGTACTTTACATATATCATAATGTTTTATGTTTACAACATCCCTGGGAAATTTATCAGATATGATTATTTTATGGCAAATATTCATTATCCCAATTACCAGAAGAGAAAATTAAGACTCAGAAATACTGTATCCAATATCTCTTAGCTAATAAAAAATGAACAGTATTTGGGAATAGCTGTAAATAACCCATGTGATCCAAGTTACTTAACTTATTTTAAATGTAATTAGCAAAGTTGTCCAAAGCAACATATTTTGTAAAGTGGTAGAGAAAGGGTTCAAATCTAGTGCTCCCTATTGCCAAAGTCTCTCTTGCCTATAAATTATGTGAACTTAAAAAATATATATATATTTTTTCCTCTTTTTCTGTGTAGATATGGTGGTCTTACATTCTCTATATCTCCTTAAAGAAATGTGTAACGCATAAGGTTAAACTTTTCATGACCTGGGAAGACCACTGTCAATTATTGCTAAACCCCTCCGCTGCTAGTCTTCACACACAAGCACATTCTCTTATGTTGTTGTTTGCCAGTTTTTTATTTCAATCCTTCCTTCATCTGATTCCATTGAAGAATTCCTCTGAAGCATTTTAATGAACAGATTCGATATTGTCTATATTTGTCAAAGATTTTTTTAAATCATCTCTCAATCTCACCTTTATCATGCCTACCTGAATTTACATGCTGCTTGCTTTATGTCAGCTGCAAATTGAAAGTTGTGATGTAATACAGCTTAATTATAATAATTTAATTTTGAATGTAATTGCACTCAGTACTAAATATAAGTCAGGGATATCACTGCTCTTCAGGTTATGGTGGAAAATTACGTTTTCCTTTTCAACAACTGAAAAGTTATTGACTTATAGTTTTGTTTCAATTGCCAAAGAATACCCTGAGAAACTATTTACATTCTCCTACATTTTATCTGGGTATTTATTTTTAATTAAAAAATAAAATAGGAAATAAAACTTTAAACATAGTTTTAAGAACCTTATCTTGCCAGGCCCAGTTCTAAAGGGGGAGTTATCACCCCCTGCTCCCTTGTATCTAGTGTTTTCTGTGGAATGAAGAAGAATTGGCCTATTCTGTGGATCCGGCATCTATTGGTGGATACTAACATTTAATCTGGGGGCAGAGATACTAAGTCTGAAAGCAGTATACATTCTCTGCTGAGGCTCCGTGGCTGTATTGATCTTTTGTGCTCAGGCATGGTAGATGAACCTGGCCTTCCGAGGGTCTAGTCAGTTCTGTTTGCCCTTTGCTCTAACTTTTACATTTGCAGTTGGAACTGATGGAGAGGAAAGGCTGATCTCTCTTTGTCTGCAACGGAAAAAAGAAAGACTTAAATGTCATGTTGCTCTGACGTCCCTGTAACACTCTCAGATTCATTTTAGCAGGGAATTCTGCAAAATATAAAATAAGCAGCGCACAAAACCTTAGCTCGCTAATAGACTCACTTGTTAATCTACTTGGACCACTAATCCATGCAGATTTAGAAAAGAAATAAAGCATCAAACACAAAAAATATGGACATTTTTAATTAATCATGCTGCTTTCTTTCACTATGCTAAATAATCACATACGTATTAAGCTAGATAAATTACAGTGTAGTTTTTATGCAACATTATTTTACATAAGCGATATTAAATTGTATGAATACAGAATATGTTCTTAAATTAACTATTAAAAATGTGTATCTAAGGAATCTAAAGATTTTGGCAAAAATTCAACAGAAATCTGTACCAACGGTACATTTTGGATGTAGCTTTTTCAGTAACAAAATAGAAGTGGCTCATCCCAAAGAAATGTAATAACTCCATAGTTTAACAATGAAACCAATGAATTACATATTGTTAGATATGGTCAAATAAGTTGTTACTATTTACGGTTTCCTATGTTAAGAAATTGTTATAAGAAGGAAGGCTGGGAAAAGTTTTAGCTGCTTAGTTTACCATTCTACCTCCTCAGAGACTTGATTTGCAATCAACAGTTATGTAAATGTATCAGATTAGACTTTCAAAACTAGATTTTCAATAATATATGCAGCCATTATCTGAGTAAAACTGACAAAATGTCAGAGAGAGGAGAAGGTAGAGTAATTAACAAAATGGTGGGGATATGAAAGCAATTAAAACTGAAAATGATTTATTTTTCCTAAGGTTGTAATTTTCTAGCACATAAGCAGAAAGGAAAATTCCTATGTGCCACTAGATTACTCCAGTTGGGATGGAGAGCATGCTGTATGGTGTTCACATATCACCTAATTTAAAAGTTCCTGGTCACATACAATGATGATTCTTTCAGCTATACTTTGTGTTGAAAAGATATTTAATATTATATCTAGGATATTGCTTTGGGTATTACGGCTGTATCAATATCTAATGTTTTTATTAAGTATATCTCCTTCTATAGGCATACAAATGTTTATTTTATCTTAACTTGTACCTTGTGAGTGACAACATACCGCCATTGATGTCATGATTTTCTTATTGTGCTAAATCACTAATATAGTGCATTTACTAACTCAGCAGCAAAACCAGTAGACTAGGATATGCACATTTTGATGTAAAATATTTGTCTATTTTAAAGTCCATAAATCAGGTTACCTTGTATGTATGTATTATATTCATGTCTATAAAAGTAATGTACACAGTTGTGAGTACATGTGCCATTTTAGTAATCCCTCTTCTATGTTAAGGAATCCTTTCATATCTGATAAAAGATATTACCTTAACAAGATCCATTTGCACAACACAATGCAAAGTTCCTTCTAAATTTATATATTTTTCTTCCTGTTTAAAGACTCCCAATTAAAGAAGAAATGTATGGGGAGAAACAAAATACTGTTTAATCTCTGACCATTGCTACGTATTTCACTCCTATGTGGAATCTACTGAACAAACTGAACTAGCAAGCAAAATAGAGGCAGACTCATAGATAGAGAGCAGGCTGACAGCTATTGGAGGGGGGGTGTTAGGGAGTGGGGGGAATGAACAAAAAGGAAAAAGGACTCACGGGCATGGACTCCAGTGTGGTGATTGCAAATGGGAGGGGGTATAAGGAGGTTAAATAGTAATGGAAAGAATACAATAAAACAATTTTTAATAAATGTTCTGAATTAGCATATTTGGGAAAAATATTAAATAAGTTCACATCTTTATTTCCAAATGAGTACTTTTAATTTTAAATAGTGACTTCTTTAACTCCAGAGTGGGGTACAATGTTAGGGTTGCCATCATCTCAAGAAGATTTATGAAAGATGGGGAAGGTACTTTTGACTTCAAAACCCCCTCTCAAGTTGTACTCTATAACTTTTCATAATAATATAATAATTCATTTAAATTAGGCTTTTAATATAGTCCTTACTCATTATAAGCATTGATATGCCTTATCTTAATTTTCACAATAGTCCTATGAAATAGATTTTATTATTAGTTCTAATTTACTGATGAAACAATGGAAGGATGGACAGTAATACTGATAGAATACCAGCCATTAAGAGGTGATAGTTTCTGGGACTTTCTGGATTAAATATTTATACTTCTACTCCTTCCCCATTAATCTTTACCACATTGTTGTATCCTGATGTTCCACTTGAGAAAAAAAAGAATTGTCCTAGTTGCCTTAGCTGGCTGAAGAGGGTTTTTTGTTTGTTTGTTTTAATTATTTATTTGTTTGTCTATTTGTTTGTTTTTAGAGAGAGGGGAAAGGAGAAATCACTGTGTGGTTGCCTCTCACTTGTGCCCCCAACTGGGGACCTGCCATGCAACGTAGTCATGTGCCCTGACTGGGAATTGAATCAGCGACACTTGGTTCGCAGGCCGATGCTCAATCCACTGAGCCACAGCAGCCAGGGCTGTTTTGTTTTTTAATACTCAATACCTCCAGATCACCTAAAGGCTTAGAATAAACGATTTACTCTTGTCCATATCAACAACCCCAGGTAGTGACTGTCTCCCAAAATTGTGTAGTTGCCATACCAGAGAACACATTAATTTAACAGTGGAAAAATCAGTGCGTTTCAAAAAGTACAGATAAGCAGTATTCTCAAAACTCAGGCCTTTTGCATCCTTAACTAGTTTCCCAAATTATACATCATGAGATTAAAAACTCCCTCACATGCTTTACTGTCACAAAAATTTTAATCTGGTTTTACTCTAACAATATCCATTCAGTTTATTTGAATTGACCCCATGGCCCCAATCATTCTGATCACTTTATTCAAAATCTTGGTCAGTGGTGATTTTGAATATTTAATAAAGTTAATTTATATAAAGTGTTGTTACAGAGACAATTATAAGATTTTTTTGTGTGTGCAGTAATAGTCATTTTTTGCTATTATTTTCAAGCCAAAAGACAATTTTCTAAAAAGTCATTGATAATATAGATGATTTCTTTATCAAGAACTTTTATACTAAAACTATTCACATACATACTTAAAAACATAAAGATTTTATTATGATTGATATAGATAAAAATAAGCACAATAAGAAATAGCTCAGGCAAACCTTAATAACATTTGATAGGATAGAACACATTAGTGTGTGAAAGAAGGTAAAGAAATTGTGTCTTATAGATTATAGTCTCAAGCACACATTAAGCATGTACCACTTACAGGGGAAATTTGCCAAATTGGCATATTGATTATTTAGAATTAAAGTTTCAGAACAACCGGTGGTATAAGAAAGACATTATGATTCTCTTTTGTCACTCTGAATGCAGTAAATACATCTTCCATGTGAAAAGTACCCTCCTTACACCAGGATCTAGATATCCTTAACACCAAAGATAGGAAATTCAGGGCTGAAAAGCTTGCAGAAATAAATCCTGTTACTCCTTTAATAACTAACTATCCCAATCCCGGTCTCTGCTTAGATTCTTTACTAACTAAACATCAGAGGCTAAGTGTCTGTGTCCTGTCAAATTCTCAAAAATTTATTGCTTTTTGTTTTTTGTTTTTAATGTAAGAAGTATAGAAGCTGCCTGCTTTGGTCATTTCTTTAAGTCCCATTATCTCTGAAACCTCTATAGGTACAAATTTAAATTTGATTTTATCTTTGGTTAATGCCTGAATTTTGTATTAGATTTTATTTTTTTAAATTAAAAAATATGTTATTGATTGTACTGTTTCAATTATTTCAATTTTCCCCTTTATTCCCCCTACCCAGCACCCCCCACTCCCTCAGGCAATACCATCTTTGTTTATGTCCATGGGTCATGTTTCAAAGTTCCTTGGCTACTCCATTCCTACACTGTACTTTACATATCCATGGCTATTCTGTGACTACTAATTTATACTTCTTAATCCCCTCACCTCTTCACTAATTCCCCTACACCCCCTCTGGCAACCATCAGAATGCTCTCCTTATCTATGATTCTCTCTGTGTTCTTCCTGTTTTCTTAGTTTGTTTTTTAGATTCAATTTTTGATAGGTATGTGTTTATTAGCATGTTATTATTCATAGCTTTAATTTTCTTCTTTTTCTTAAATAAGTCTCTTTAACAATTCATTAAATAACAATTTTATGATGATGAACTCCTTTAGTTTTTTCTTGTCTGGAAAGATCTTCATCTTCCCTTTGATCCTAAGTGATAGCTTTGTTGGGTAGAGCAATTTATATGTAGGTACCTGCTTTTCATGACTGAATATTTCTTGCCAATCCCTTCTTGCCTGCGAAGTTTTTTTTTTTTTTTTTTTTTTTTTTTGATAAATCAGTTGACAGTCTTATGGAAACTAACTGTAGATAACTAACTGCTTTTCTTTTGCTGCTTTTAGATTCTCTCTTTATCTTTAATCTTTGGGTATTCCAGTCAAGATGGAAGCACAGGTAAACACAGCTCACCTCCTTACACAACCACATCAAAATTACAACTAAATTACAGACTAACAATCACTCAGAGTCCTCAGAAGTCAAGTGGAATGGAACTATGACAACTACAGAACTAAAGAAACCACATCAGTCAGAAGGGTAGGAGATACAAAGATGGGGGATGCAGAACAGGTAGGTCCCACACCCACGCGTGGTAAACAAAAGTTCAGAAAGATTATTTTGGGAGTGAGGGGTCCCAGCCCCCCACCAGACTCCCCAGTTCAGTGTACCAGTACCAAGAAGATAAGCCCCTATAACTTCTGGCTGTAAAAACCAGCAGGATTGGAGTTGGCAAAAAAAAAAAAAAAAAAAAAAAAAAAAACACCAACCGACTGAACTCCCTGTCAGTTCCTTTTAGAGGGTCTGCTCTTAACTTACACAGATGCACTCCCTCTGTACTCCAGCACCAAAGGGGTAGCAGCTTAAAAGGCATCAGTGACATACAGGGAGGAACTGAAGTGTCTGGCATCAGAGCAAGAGCTGGGGGACAGCTTTCTCCCAGACAGAAGGGCATACAGAGGCCACTATGCCTTTTCTGAGCCTTCCTCTCACAGAGCCACAGAGCTGGCAGGAAGGAGCCATATCTGAGACTCCATCAACCTGGCTTACACTGTTTTCCCTGCCCTGATCTTTTCCTGAGTCTCTGCACCACCCAACTTACAGGCCTGTCCCCAGCTCCATAACTCTGGCTAAGTGGCCCTCAGCCCAGCACTGGTAGCAGCCAGGTTTGGACCACAGTTTGGAACCTCCTGGAAACCTCCAAGCCCAGCACAAGTAGCAGCCAGCTGCAGATTGCTTTGCAGCTCATGCAGGGTGGCCCCAGATAGAAATAAGAGGGTGGTTGATCCTGGCCTGCACCACCCAGGAAACCTCAAAGCCTGTGCACCCAAGGGACAGTTGCAGTAGATTTTTTTGACCCACCACTTATCTATATACATCTTTACGTATTGATCTAAAAAAATGGCAGCTGTACCATTAGTTCTCTAGAAAATATACAAATATAATATGTAGCAATAATAAGTACCCTTTTGTGAATAAATAGTGTGTGCATCAAACTATACAAACTGACACATATTTACGAGACATGAATCTTTGATTTATAGACATATTGAGAATCAAGCCATATTAACAATTATTAAAATAAGTGTTGGCAGTTTATAATCAAGTGTGGAAGCAAGGTAGAAGTTGGAAACAGGGTCAATAATGTTAAACCTACTGTAGTGTGTGATGAAATGCCTCACAATGAAGAAATTTCCTTGTCCTGGCATGTGTGGCTCAGTTGGTTAGATTGTCATTTGGGTACTGAAATTTTGTGGGTTTGAGTCAGGGCTCATACCTAGGTTGTAAATTCAATCCCAGAGCTGGGCATTTATAATCCCCAGTCCAGTGCATATGGGAGGCAAAAAAAAAGTCAATGCTTCCCCCTCATTGATATTTCTCTCTTTTTTTTCATCTCTCCCTTCTTCTTTCTCTAAAAGCAATGAAAAAAAAAAGTCATTGGATGAGAATTAAAATAGATATCCCAACTAATATGCAAAATTGTTTTCAGTTAGAAACACTGGTATCAGACAATTTAGTTTTTAGTGCTGAAACATTATTGGTAATCAATGATACTATGTGTTTTTATTTCATGATAGTTTCCTCATATTATTTCTGAAATAATATTCAGAACCATTTTGAAAAATAAAACACTTGAGAAAGCTTTTGACTACAAAAAACCAAAAAGCCATATAATAAAAAAGAATCATAACTCTAAAAATCTCCTACCTCATTGAGAGGTATCATAAAACAAACTGCATTGTTTCCAAAAGCTTTTCCCAACAAAACTCATTCTAAGGGATATAATTGTCTTATTAAAAAAAGAAAAAGATTTAGAGACCAAGTAAGCTTTGTATTTCACTAAACAGTATATATACATATCTATGTACTAAATAAATAGATAGTATGAACATATTTGTATTTCTCAACAGTTTTAATACAATAATGTTTCCTGCAATTCTCAAAAGTAGGAATAATTACATAGCATTTCTCAATATTGTAGAAATGCTTTCAGCAAAAAGTATTTTTAGAATGGGGCTAGAGAAGATGCTTCCACTTCAATGTATGTATAGAAATTACATTTACAACCCATTGGCTAGAAAATCAGGCTTGTATGATTTCCCTTTGAATTTTTGCCCTATAAGCTTTGCCAGCAAAGAGTGTGTTTAATTATCCATATGCAATTAAGCACTTAAGGGATTAATTAATTAGTTGGCATTTGTAACACTCTTAAAGATGAAAATCACTGTTTAAGAATTATCATTATTAATATGAACAGATGCGAGGGATGGAAGCATCATTTATGCATGCATATGGAGCACCCATCAGTGCTTAGCTCACACTTGATTATGAAGATGGCTAAATATGCTGTAGGCTTTATCATGGATGTACAATCTGTTAGTGGGCTATTCAGAGATCTAATTGTTCTTTAAGCCAACATGAGCAACAATTTCCACATATTAACCCAATGCCTCTTAAGAAAAATTATGTTAAAAATCATATTCAATAATAACTAGTCCCAATTATAGAAAAAAAGTGTTTTATAAAAGCATATTTAAATGACAAGGAAATTTTGCCACCATTTCAAAAAGATATTTGTATTTGTCTTCCAACACTAATGAAAATTAAAACAAAAATATAACTATGAAACAATCGGTAATATATTTTTTTAAGAAAAGTAAGAATAGAACTTGAGTCACTTTTCTACAATATCTAAAGGTACATGATACATGATACTGCAAAGTCATCATCTAATTTTAACTTGTAATATTAATTTGAATATTCACAATAATTTTATAATGTTAAAATCTTTATTTTCCTTAAGATAAACTATGTTCATTTAATGGAAAGACAATTTATTGGAAAGCATACTTTCACTTATTTTTAGCATGTTGATTTAATAAAATAAGGGAAATAAGGATTTTTTTGTACTATATCTAAAAACCAAACTCATTGATGGAAATAAAATTCACGTAAATTTTGATTATTGATTTCTTATTAACCTGAGATAGTAAACTAAAAGTTTCAATTTGATAAGTGATGTTCCCACAGAATATAATGGCAAGTAATATAAAAATAATGTAGATATAGACTTAAATAACAGAAACCAGTTAGCATAGTTATGCATGGTATCAATTAAAATATATAATATAAATGTGTTTTTATTTAGATAATGTTTGATTCTTAGTATAATACTTTATACTGGCATATTTCATTGAAATAATTTGTAGATTTCCACAGTTATGATATAATAGCATTTGAATTTACAGCCCTTGTGTTCATGAATCTATGAGGATGAACACTCTTTAGACTAAATCTTTAAGTCCTTATTTCTAGAATAGTACTTGATTGTTTCTAAATTTAATAAATAAATGTTAAATTAACATGAAATCAAGGATTAAACATGCAATGAATAATGGAATGAAGAATGTAAAATTTCAAAGGCCTAATTGGTAACAATTCTATGAATATATTTAGGGTCTCAGTATAACAGATATTTTTCCCTTAAAACAATTCCATTAAGATTTATATATATTTAACTCTAGTTCTCTAAAGTGTGTAGTAGTTAATGATTATTAAATCCCATTGAAACAAACTAAAACATTCTATTTCTCTTTCTCAGGTATTTTTTTTTTTAAATGAATGCAAGCGTATACGTTGTTCAAGTAGTACATAATTTATCTTCTCATTATTCTTTTTTTTTTTTTTTTGGTCTCAATCTGCAACAGCAGTAATAATCCTATCTTTCTCTAAACCATAAAACATCTAGAAATCAGTCATTAACTAAAAGTTTTTTTTGTGTATTAAACTAAATAAAATCTATGCTAAAAATACTCAGTTTAAAACCCTACATTTTTTGTTGTTCCAAATCTCTCAGCTTCTAAGTATCTTTTCAAAATTGTACCTAAGCAATCCCATTGATGATTTTAAAAGATTAGTTACTATATTCTAAGAAAAAAATTCTTCACATAATTGAAGGCAGATTTAAAATGAGCCTTCAGTTTTCTTCTTTTAGCCCAGGTGTTGGGTGTTTAAATGGAGGCTTTAGAAGTGGAACAGTTATTAGCAATGACTATAAACCAAGGATATGGTATCAGGTAGCTGAAATAGAGTGGAAAGCCAGAGCATTGAAAATGTGGAGGACGAAGATATTTAAATCAAGAATGATAAGAATATTAGAGGACAAAAAACAGTGAGCCAGCTGTTAAAATATTTAATTGATTAAGACTAGTGGCCAGGAAGGTTGAAGCAACTGCGACAATAACACGTGCATCCCAGTTGCTGAACTTTTCAGGGAGACACATGAAACAGTGATAAACAAATGGTAGTGAAAAGTTATTGAAAGACCTTGCGAACCTTCTCTTCACTACACATTTGATAAGGGAGACAATAGCACCTCCATCTTCCATTTCAGGCTTTACTTTTCATTGAAAGCTTCAATAAGTTCTGAAAGGAAGATGAGTGTTTAGTGGACTTTGGTGATGACAGATTATTAGTTCAAGCAAACATCAAAGAAAAGTTTGTGTTGACGGGGTTAAGAAGTGTTGATGGGCCTAAATTCTGAAATATTACCCTGGATACCAGGTGAACAAGAAAATGAGACATAATAGAAGTTTCTTAGAGATAATCAATCACACTCTTCTTGCAATCTATACTGTCAAGGTCCAACATGTTGAGGAGGTGGTGGTAGGAACTATTTGGAGCTCTTAATACTGTTATGAGCCATTGGAAAAAAAGGGAAAACATTTTTTGTAGTTAGCTGATTAGCCCCACTGGTCTGGAATTGTTAATTAATGTGCTTCGTATAACCTAATTCTCGGTAATTGTCATGAAAACCGGATGCATTATTTGAATAAGAAAAACATCTTTCCCTTTAGTTCTGAGAATCATCTTCTACCATCCCTCTGATAACTAACTCACCCATTTTTTCCCAAGAAGTTTGGCTCATAAACTTAGGTTGATTGCATAAATTTCTCATATCTTCAGTCTTACTTTTTCTCTTCTTTGTTTTTTCATTCTACTCACTGAAAAAGTCCTTAACTTTATCTCCAAATGAATGTTCTATTCTCATTGTCATATTTTTACTTCCAAGCATATTTCTTGTTTATGAAATGTCCCTTTTTAAAAGCATCTTGTACTTATTTTATGAATATAATAAACTTTCTGGTATTTCTGAGGATATTAACTATATTGATTTTTTTTTAGTCTCTATTGTCTGTTTCCTCTAAGTTTCAAGCAGAATACAGCTTATGATTTTATAATATAATGTATATTTTCTATGGCCTTGTAAAAGTAAGCTGCAAACATCTGCTACAAAACAGGCATTCTTATACCCACATATCTGAGATAGTCCACATGTTCTATTTATAGCCATACAAGAATAAATCAATTGCTCACTAAAACATGAACAATGCAAGAAAATGTAGCAAAATAATTATCCTATTAAATGTATTTTCTTAAGATATAAACAGCAAGAAAATGAAGTCTTCTTCAAATATATTTAATATAGTTGAAAAGTTGTAACACATATAAACAGCTTGTCTGCTCAAATTGTTATGTTAATACCTGTAGTACAGTTGTTCCCTGGAGTTTTAAAAATAGAGATAATTCATTATGAAAAATGTTTATGAAACTGCTTTCCTTTTTTAAAAATTAGTATAAATTTTTTACAGAAAATACTTTTTTTAAGCATGCAAAACATAGAAATGCCATTAACTTAAAAAATTCACAAGTAAAGGTAGATTTTCCTTTTAAGTGAGAATTCTTCTAGAATATCATGTTTAAGACAACTTAGAAAGGTCATGATTCATAAAGAAAACATTTCATTCAGAAATGACCCAGTTGGATCTCTTTGATTAAATGTCCCACACACGTATTTTGATGGTTATTTTATTTGGGAGATTTTAATTAAAGTTTTAATTTTATTGAACATGTTCACTATCAAGTGCTTAGCTAGATTATGTGGGTACAACTGAATGATTGAAAGATAAAGATCACATATACCAAAGGTTAATAATGAAGTTGAGTGTGTATTGCATAACATCATATCCCTTGGAAGCAAATTGGCAGTGAAATTAGATAAAAAATAGTGAGAAATACCTGATAATATGCATATCCTATATTTGAGGTCTGTTATCAATGTACTAGAGCCATTTTAAGACAAAGCAGAAAGTCCTGCTCCAGATGCATATTTAATTCCTAAACACTTATGCAGAAAACAAATCAATAAAGAGAGAATTCATAGAAAAATGTTCTACCTAAGGTCAATTATCTATGTTTGAGTATTTGCTTTTTTTTTATCATTTACTTTATACAGGTACTTTTGATTTAAAAAGCAAATGCAAAATGTTACCTTAGAAAAACATTTTGTCATTTGAGAGCTAAGGAATACATTCAGAATTGTAGTATAACAAAACTAATCATGGTGACTTTTTCAGTCCAAATATCGAATCATTATGTTGTACACCAAAATCAACATAATGTTATATGTCAATTATACTTCATGTTTTAAAAAAGAGGAAAATATATATAAATAAATAAATACGTGTGTTATTAAAAAGTTAGACTATATTTCCTTATGCCAAACTTTTCTTATATTTTAAAATAAGTCATTTAAAGCACTATTTTAATTTTTTCAATTTCATTTTTACATTAAATATTATTTTACACATCATCTTCAAATTAACACTCTAGTGCAACACTGATATAACTTACAAAGCGATTCCCTCTGTAAGTTTAGTAGCCACCTGGCACCATGCATGGTTACTGCAATATGATTGACTATATTCCCAATACTGCACTTTACATCCTGTGACTATATTTTAACTGCCAATTTGTACTTTTTAATTTCTTCACCTCTTCACCCAGTCCCCCAATGCCTCTCCCACCTTGCAACCATCGCTTTGTTAATTATATCAATGAGTTTGTTTCTTTTTCGTTTGAACATAGTTTGCACTTTAGATTTTTCATGTGTTGTCATATATTTGTCTTTCTCTGTTGTTGCAACAAGTAAAATGTTCTTCGTTCTTATTGCCTATTAGTATTCCATTGTATTTCTGTACCATAACTTTTTTTATCCAATTGTCTATTGATGGGCACAGAGGTTACTTCTGTATCTTGGCTATTTAAAATAATGCTGAAATGGATATAGGGATGCACAAATCTTTTTGAATTAGTATTGTGGATTTCTTCAGATAGATATCCAGAAATGAAAGTACTGAGTCAAACTTTTCTTACTCTGATCAAGTTTCATTTCATGATTTTCAGTTCTTTTAGTGACAGGGCAGCTCTATCTTACTTTTATAAGTTGACATTGGTATATTTTATAAAATTTATAAAAATATATATTAAAATATTTTCTCTCAATTGCAAAAGCAGTCATATGAATTACCTTTTGCCATCTTACAAAATGGGGGGTACAACAAGCTTGTTATTCTTGTCTATTCTCTAATATTTTGTTGAACTCATGTAGAATTCTAAATTCTGCATTGAGTTTAAATTTACTGTCTATTTTACCTACATATTTTAAGATTTTCTTCTTAACAATCATTTTAAATTTTATAACCTTATTGTGAGCAACTATTTTAATTTAATTTACAGTTTTACACCATTGCTCATCACTACTTCTTATGTCAAAGATAATTTTCCTTGAATCACTTTTTTTTTGTTTTTTATTTTTTGAAGCATTATATTAGACACTTTTTTCAGGAAGTGCCTATGTACCCATATTGATTTTATTTTTGTAGTTATATGTTGGTATAGAATTCTACCATTAAATAGTTTTAGTAAAATTTTACACATTGTACAGGAAAGTGAGCAAGCAAGGGGATGTGAGACATTTGTAATAGTGTCAAAAGTAAAAAAATGGAAGAAAGAAAAAAGAAAAAATAAATAGACATTGCTCCATACTCCTTTAGCATCCAGTTAAACAACTAAGAATTTACATGTAAGAATCCTCTTCATCTTAGATTTGTTTTTCAAGTTTTGGATTTTTAAAAAATGTATTAATATGTGACTGAGAATCAAAATGCATTGGGATGAAAATAATAGCAAATATTTAAAGGGTGATTCTACAACTTCTGTCAGACATTTAAATTTTTTTTTCTATTACACTAACTCAATTAGTCTTGATACTAGCATGATTAAATAAGTTCTATTTTAAAAATTGTTTTCCTATTACAGTTGCCCCATACCCCCCCCCCATTGCTCTCCTTTACTCCCCCACAGTCCATCCCCACCGTGTAGCCCATGTCCATGGGTCATTCATTCTACTTTCTTGACTAGGTCCTTTCCCTTCTTTCACCCCTTTACCCCTTCTCCCGCCTCCTCCGATCACTATCAGTCTTTTCCTTGTTTTCATGCCTCTGGTTCTGTTTTGCTAATTTGTTTGTTTTGTTCATAGATTTCTGTTACAGGTGAGATCAGATGGTATGTGTCTTTCACTGGCTGGTTTATTTCACTAAGCATAATACTCTCTAGTTCCATCCATGTAGTTGCAACGTTTTGAGATAAAGAAGCTGAGTAAGAGAATTTGTTATCTGTCCAAGGTCACATGCCAAATACAGGGAAAGGCAGGATGTCAACATTCAGTTACAGGGTCTGTGTTCTTAAGTAAATGTAATATTAATAAGCACTTTAGAATTTCATTGTAAATGGATGTGTAAGATCTGTAGTTACTGGAATGCCAAGGCATAATTTAATGAGAAAATAGTTTTCTACCTGAAAGCATAAGAAGGAATGAATTTTAAAATATAGTGCATAAATCAATAAAGATAAATTCATTGATCCATTTGAGTGGTGTTTACACATTAGTGTGCAAAAATCGCCTGGAATTATTGTTAAAAATATAGATATATAGAATACAAACTTCCAGTTATAAAATAAATAAGCCACAGGGATATAATACATACTACCAAGAATATAATCAATACTATCATAACTTTATGAGGTGGCAGATGGTTACTAGACTGATTGTGGTGATCACATCATAAGGTATATAAATGTTAAATCACTATGATGTGAACCTGAAACTAATATAATATTGAATGTCAACTATACCTTAATGAAAAAATACAGATTCTCGAACTCCATTTCTTCATTTGTTTTGAGTTGTGCTGTTTTGTTTTAAGAAGATATTAAGTATACTGGTAAATTCTCAATTTAAACATGTTTTCTAAATTATTTTGATGTCCATAATCCAAGAGAAGTTATACACTAGTATTTTGAACTCAAATTTAATTTCTATTTCAAGGAAATGAGGTAAAGAGGATCAGAAAAAAACATAACATAATTTATATCACTGACAAATTGTATCAATATGAAAACAATATAAAATACAGTAGAAATCAGTTATTGTTTCATAAGATTGTTGCATTTGTTTCAATGTAAGCTCACAATGTAAATTTATGTAATAATATTTATGCCTTTACCATATTTAATAAACTAATATTATCTTACTAAATCCATTTATCCTCATTTCTAACCCATTCTTTGCCTATTTATTCCAACTTTCCAAAAAAGAAATTCAGTTCTTATCATATATATGTATTTTAACATTTCAATCAATAATTTTTTTTAAGTATAAGGATATATTTTAGTGATTAATGCTGGTTCTTTTCTATTGTGAAAGAACATTTATCCTCCCCCTTAATGTTTTCAAAAATCTTTTAGAGACACTATAAATCATTCAGTGAGATCACATGGACCAATGGCATTTTGAACCAATTATGTCTACTGTGTAATATAATTTTTTTTTAAGAGTGTGATTTTGTAAGTATACTTTTATGGAAGTCGGGTCAAAAAAAGCAACAGCATAATATTACTTTCAGAATTTAAGATCATAGTTTGATTAACAATTGTAATAATTGCAAGTGGGGCGAAACGATGTTCAACTTTATTGAAGTCATTGTGTCCTGCCCTGATTTCCTTAGCAGGATTAGTTTTGATTTTTTTTCAGGCTGGAAAGTTAGTGATTGTGTCTGTCATGCCAGTTATTGCACTGAACTGTAATATTTTTGCTAAGTGTTTGTCCCAAACTAGATTGTACTTCTTTGAGGCTTACTCCATTTACTTCTTTATTCATTCAGTCATTCACTCAACTATTCAATTATAATGTGTTTAAGAATATTCACCAGAAAAGATATGCAAAATATATATTAATATTAAAAGAGATAATAAGGAAAATATTTAAAGAACAATGTTGGTACAATATTTGTAAATCAATAATCATTATACACCACATAAACAAAATGAAGAATAAGCATCACATAATTATGTCAGCAGATGCAGTAAAAGCATTTGATAATATCCAGCACCTATTTATGATAAAGACTCTCAAAAAAGTGGGAAAGGAGGGAACACAGCTCAACATAATAAAGGCCAAATATAACAAACACACAGCCAAATATTTTAAATGGGCAAAAGCTAAAAGTATTTCATTAATATCAGAAACAAAAGAAGGATGTCCACTTTTACCATTAGTACTCAGCAAAGTACTAGAAGCCCTAGCCAAGCAATCAGTTATACAAGAAGAAATAAAGGGCACTCAAAAGGAAAAGAAGTAAAACTGTCACTATTAGCAAATAACATGATACTACATAAAGAAAACCCTAAAAATTCCACCGAAAAACTAATAGAACTGATAAATGGATTCAGTAATGTAAAAAATCCAATTAAAAATGACCAAACACTTGGATAGACACTTCTCCAAAGAGGATATACAGATGGCCAATAGGCATATGAAAAAGATACTCAATGTCACTAATTGTTAGAGATGCAAATTAAAACCACAATGAGACATCACCTCACACTGGTCAGGATAGCTGTTATTAATAAATCAACAAAAAAGTGTTCACACAATTTCAGTGGGAATGTAGATTGTTGTAACCACCTGGGAAACAGTATGAACTTTTCTCAAAAAATTAAAAATTGTACCGCCACTTGAACCAGTGTTCTCACTTCAGGGAATGTATCCATAGAAACGTGAAACATTGTTTTGAAAGAATATATGCATCCCTCTGTTCATTGCAGCATTATTTACAATACCAAGGATTTGGAAGAAGCCCATGTGCCCATAAGTAGATAAATGGATCAAAAAGCTGTGGTATGTTTATTTACACAGTGGAATATTACTTGGCTTTAAAAAAGAAAAGAAAATTTACTTTTTGTGACAGCATGAATGAACTTGTAGAGTATTATACTAAGTAAAATAAGCCAGTAGAGAAAGACAAATACCACACGATTTCACTTATATGTGGATTCTTGAACAAAATAAAATTGAAACACACTCATAGATACAGAAAACAGACTGACACCTGTTAGAGGGAAGAGGTTGGGAGTTGGGTGTAAAGGTGAAGGAATTAAGAAAAAAAAGAGGAAGAATAAAAAAGAAAAGAAAATAAAGAAACCTCATAGACACCAACGAAAGTATAGTGATTACTAGAAAGAAAGAGAAGTGGGGGGGGAGGCAGAGAGGGTAAAGAGGGTATAAAGGGTGATGGAAGGAGACTTGTGGTGCTGAACACACAATACAACGTACAGATGATGTGTTATAAAATTGTACAGATGATACTTACATGACCTCGTTAACAAATATTACCCCAATACATTCAATAAAAACTTAAAAATAATTAAATGGAATATAGTTTCTTATAATATTACTATTATGAGGAACAACCTCAAGCTATGCATCAATTTGCACATGATTAATTCAGTTCAGATGAGAAATCTCATAAAACCTATGCATTTACTTCATGGTCCATTACCTCCCCAAGGTGAAGAAAGGTCTTTATTTGTGCGTAGTAGTATGAAATATTTGAAACTCAAAAAAAACCTGCATTTTATTTTAATTTATTATGAAATGATGTAGTATTTACAACTGTAAGCTAAAATAGTCTATTTTCTTCTTACTTTTATTTGATAAAGTAGCTTCTTCCAGCTTTATTTTTAAATGCAGAATCTTTCTTCAATCTTTCAGCTCAGTGTATCTACCAAGTCAAGTAAATCACTACTATCTGTAGGGAAAACATCAAGAGGGCATGGGAGATGTATTTACTGAGCATTCTCAGTATCCTATGGCTTATGTCGAACAACTGACCTTAAATTTTCAGAGCAGTCTAAGGTAGTAGATATGATTGCTGCAATTTTACAAATGAGTAAACAAACTCAAGACTGTTAAATAATTTCCTTAAGATTAAATGGCTGGTAAATATCAGAAATGCTTTTTGTTTGTGTGTGATTCATGCTGAAAGTTTCTATAGATTAAAAAATATACATGTTGAGTATTTTACTGTAGGTTGTTTTTATTATTCACTTAGTAGAAACACTATTTCTTCTTGAATTATGCTTTATTGCTTTTATCCCTTATAATTTACTTCTCCCTCTATCTGCATTAATCTCTTCCTTTTGGCTACAGCATATTTTACATAGACAATGCACATTGACAATTGAGTGCACTTAATTAAGTACGTTCTTATACATCTTTGTATCTGCCTCTAGTCACTTTATATGAGTAACCCTTGGCTCACCAGCAAAACTATAAGTACCTTGAGTGCAGAAGCAGTATTTTAGACATAATAGATGCCTCTTGAAGCAGAGACTACAATGTTTAAGATGCCTATTAAGTAATTTATAGCGTGCCATGAAATACAACTTCAGTGCAAAATTAATTTGTTCAGCACTCACTGTAGTTTCAATGCGCTTGAGTTAGACCTTTACTCTCATGATATTAAAAAAATTTTCATGCAAAATACTATTGATAACATTAGCTTTGACTCTTTAAAACCTTTGTCTATTTAAGAAACCATTTAATATTATAAAAATTAGGTCCATGTAGCTCTGAGGTAGCAAATTCATCTTTGGTATGCTCATGAAATGAGAAAACAAGAATGTTACTTTTCCAGATAAAATTATTTAAATAATATTAGATAGGAGGTATTTTTCTTTGTTAGTTTTTAACTTTTAATTTTTAAAGATAAAGCTATCCTAAGATTTGAAATTTATACAGATTATTTTCAAAGAAAGGGTTTCTTGGGCAATGTTAGAAAAACAGTGATCAAAATATATTTTTAAATACTCATCCAAAATCACCAAATAGTTTAAATATAATCAACTGTAGTCCTTGAGAAAAATAAACAAAAGCATGATCTAGAAGGCATAAAACAAGAAATATTTATTAAAATATGTAATTAGTGATTAGTTGCTTCCTTTATATTTCTACTTATTCTTTTTCTCTCATTATTCAAATTTAGCTCCTGATATCTTACACTGGAAGTTATCTTATAATCAAGAAATAACCCAGGATTATGTGAAAAGTAACCAAGAGAGTGATTGTCTAGAAATATCTCAATGATTAATTATTAGTACTAACTAGCATTGTTAATGCCGACCATCATGATATATGCTGGGTTCGTTTCTACTAAGTTGGTCCTCCAAAAGACATCTTCAGCTGAAGTAGATATATAACAATATTTGCCTTTTTCCTTCATTTCTCAATCATTCCAAAATAAACTTCATGGTAGTGTAGGAGAGGAAAACCTCCCCTCTTCCTTTCTAGGTCCTATGGTTGATCAAAAATTGAGTTGACATAAGCCAGATTAACAGGAGAAAAACAAGTTTAATTTCATACGTATGGGAACCCCATAAAAATATGAGAATCAAGGAAATGACCAAAGTAGGGAGCCTTTATGCTTTTTAGAAAAATAAGCAATAAAGGTGTGAAGAACTGGCAAGTAAAAGGCAATAGGTCTTATGGTAGTAAATGAATGAATAAGTACCAAGAGTTGTTTATATAGCTTTTTCAGCCTTAAATTCCTTATCTCTGGTGATCATATACCTTTTACCCTTCTGGAACAGCAGGGTGCCTTTCACAAGGAAGCTTTATTTTCTGCTTTTAGGTGACAAAAAGGAGTCAGAGGTATTTTCCCACTAGCTGTTTTTTTAGATAACTTTAATTCAAAAAAATCAATAGGGCAAAACGGTATATTTTGGGGTGGTATATTTTGCTCCCTTAGGGACTTCAAAAAATTTCACAATTCAGAAGCTGATTTGGCAGGTTGCTTTATTATTTCATTGAGTTAATATGTTAATATTGGAAATAGGTCAGTTTGGTTGAACAATTTTGTCTCATTTCAGGAAGTGTGATGTAGCCTGGCTTCTGAAGTTAGGCCTATATTTTGTAAGAAATCAGGGACTTAATAAGGCATTTTCATAGAAACAGAAAAAAATGTTAATAATTAGAGTAAATTATAAACAAGTTTCTGTTAGTTAGGTGTTAGCAAAAGAGAAAGCTATAGCTTCCAGACACTCCAGGGGAGGACATGCATAGCTCCACCAAGAGGATCAACAACCCTTCTCCCCACTGAGCAGGGAAGAAGGACTGGTTTTCCAATCTTTCCAGGAAAGGACTGGTCTGTTCCTTCAGATTACTGGGTGGAAGGAGACTCAGGAAAGGGAAAATTTCTTTGCAGGGCACATGCCTAGTGGAAGTCAAGATGGCACAGGGGGAGGTAAGTGCATGTGCAGTAGAAGCCAGATGACAAAGCAGAACTTTAGGACATGTGAGATGAGAACCAAAATGGCAACACAAAGGCGAAGAGCCTATCTTGGGAAAATCCAGGATAAAGGCCAGACCGGTTGAGGGCATGAAACCCTGAAAGATCCAAGAAAGAGATTGGAGAGGGGAAGAACCCAGCACAAGCCTGCAAAGAATTAGAAAGAAGATTGGTTAGTTTGAAAGAGAGCTTACCCCTTCCCACACCCAAGGAGATATAATTAAAGCTTAACAAAGGCTGGGGCTTGTTCGCTGGCATGTGCTCTCTCTGTAGCAGCTCACTTGGCCTGGCAGCTGCACATGCCAAAGTGCTGGCCCAAGCACAGAAATGTTCACAACCCAGGTGACATCGGGCCTTGGTGACAGACATACAGGTGGGGAAATGAGACACAGAGAAGTTCTGTATCTCCGGGTCTTGGTCCTCCTGGATGTAAGGACAGGTGCAAGTGCAGTGCTAAGGCTCCAGATGTTGAACTTCTTCCTCAGCAAAATGGAACTGAGTCACCTTCATGAATGAGACATCAGACGCATGGGGGCAGTCCTTTGTTTCTGCTCCAATAAGTCTTGCCACTGTTACTCATATCCTCTCATGCATGAGTCCCCAAAATATTTTTCTCATTACTCTGTGGAAGAATCCCATTTCTACCAGCAACAGCCAGTCAAGAAGATATCTAAATGTCAGAGTTGAAGCATCTTTTGTGGTTTGAATGTCTTTGATCATGTCATTGGGTGTTCAGGTAAACTTTCTGAGTAGCTCACCCAACACCAGGCACGAAGATTGTCTAAACATGAGTTATTGAGGCAATTTCTTTCAAGTTTATATCAAGTAGTTCACACTGAGTTTGCAGAGCTTCTGGGAAAAGGGAGGTTTTTGCTCTTAGTCATTCCAAGTCAAAAAAGGGGAATAGTTGGAAATGTTAGTTCGGAGAGTCATATAGTTATATACTGGAGGAAAGTAGAATAATTTAGGAACCAGTTAGTTTATAGCTAGAAAACAAAACCTCAAAGATAATTAACATTAGAATCTGATATCCATAAGGTATATTACCAAAACATATTTTCCTCTCTAAAGTCACTCCCATTTTTATCAAAAATAACTATAGTTAAATTTAATTTGTTTGAAATTTTTCATTTTAGAAATTGTGTCCTAATTATTACTTTTATTTTTAATTGATTTTGAAACAGACGGAGAGATAAATATTAATTGGTTTGCTTACCATATGCACCCTGACTGTGATCGACTTTTTCTTGAATGGGCTAATGCTCAACCAAGTGAGTCACCTGGCTCAGGCTTGGATGGATTATTTACATAAGTACAGCAGTACACAGCTCAGTAAGCATGAAAGTGTTTCCGAGAAAGAATTACAGTAGTAAAAGAATCTAGAGTGTGAAGTAAAACATAAATATCAATTGCATGTATTTTCAGTCACCCAAACGAACCAATGTTCATGTTTACAGCAATAGCAACAACAAAAAAGGTACAACACATGAGACATCAAACTAAAAAGCCCCTACATGGCTAAAGAAAACATCATCAAAATGAAAAGGGAACAAAATGTGCAGGAGAACATATTTGCCAATGATACCTTGGATGAGGGCTTGATCTCCAAATATATAAAGAACTCATATGACTCAACATCAGGAAGATAAACAATTCAATTAAAAAAAATGGGCAAAGAAGCTGAATAGACGCTTCTTCAAGGAGGATATACAGAGGGGCCATAGACCTATGAGAAGATGTTCAACATCACTAGATGCAAATTAAAACCATGGTGAGACATCACCTCACACCTGTCAGAATGGCCATTATTAATAAATCAACAAACAAGTGCTGATGAGGATGTGGAGGAAAGAGAACCCTAGTGCATTCTTGGTGGGAATGCAGACTGGTGCACCCATGGGTGAAAACAGCATAGAATCCCCTCAAGCAAAGGGGGAGAAATTGGGACAACTGTAATAGAATAATAATAAAAACAGGGAAAAAAATTAAAAGGTACTACACAAACTGTTTGAGTTCTTATTCTTATTTTTATCATAAGGACAATGATGAATAATCAGAACAATATATTACTGATGGTGAAGAGCGCCATGAAAATTGTGCTGAGCTCCAAATAGAGGAACTTGTCTACGGATGATAAGAGGCCTCTCTATAAAGTATCCAGCCATGTAATATGAAAAACAGAGACAATTATTCAAGAAGATACAAGATAAAAGAAACATTGTACAAAGAACAATGACGCCTCAGTTCCTTTGAAAGTGGGCACCTTGGGACCTCACACAGTTCTCCCAATCTCCATCAGCTGCCCTGTCGTATTTTCCTGAATTGCATCCATAGTCTGAAATCTCTTTCCTTTTAAAAGTGATTTTAGTTTTGGGAAAAGTCAGAAGTTGCAGGGTGCCAAGTCTGGGCTGTAGGGGAGATGAGTCATTAAGTTGATGTTTCACCCAAAAAACTCTTCACGAGACGTGATGTGTGAGCATGCATGTCATCATGATGAAGCTGCCAATCACCAGTTGCCATAGCTGCAGCCTTCTGAATCTTTCAAATGGTTTTTGCAGAGGAACGTTCAAGCCTAATGCAAAATGTGATGCAGACTCATTGCTCTACTCACTAGGGTCATCAAAAGTTTCCTTCATTCATGTGTCTAGTGCTTAGTCTGTAAAAACTGGAGGAGTGGGAGCTAAGACATCTGTGGATCTGCAGGAATCATTCTGTTTCTTGCTAGATAGTTCCTCCAGCTTAGTAGCATCACAGTAGCAAGACTTCTTATTTGCAAGCTCAAGGTTTCAAAGTCATGTGTGCTGAAGGAGGTACACAGACCAAAGTTTTGTCAACTTTGTCAACTTTGTATGATGTCCTTGAAAAAGCACATCGCTCTTATTATATTTTGTTGGTCAGAGAAGACAGAGAACCATCAAGATTCAAGGATAGGAAACATGAGACCTACCTCTTAATGAGAAAAGTTGAGTCACATGGAAAGAAGGATATCTAAAAAACACTTTCTGCCACAGTAGAGTGAATTGCAAATAATAAAAAATATGCAAAAATATGCATGCAATCATTTTATTGTTCAAGAATATTTATTATATTAATATTTGCAATTTTAAAATAGAACATAGTATTTTATTTGTTATTAGAAGATTGGTTAAATCAATTGCAGTATACTCATACCATAGAATCCTATGACAATTAAAAAAAGTATGATATAGATACTTAAAACAATAGAAGGAGAAACCATGATATGTTGGTAGAATAAATGTAGAATTCAACAGAGTATATGATAAATATTCTTTATTTATAAATATTTATGAAAGTGAATGTCCCAAAAGGTTATTATAAACTGTTGTAATATATAGATATAGGTGCATTTTTTGGAGAAAAATATTACAATAAAAAAAGCAATAATAAAAATAATGATTCAAGCTTTATTTAGTAATCATACAGGGAAAGCAGAGGGAAAAGTTGACAATACGGGCAGCAATAATAATGCTAAATTCTGGAGAATGTTAAGTGTTTTCTCTCTTAATAAAAAATAAATCTGGAAACACAAATTTTTAAGTAGTATAGTTTTCAGACTCACAGCTAAACATACGTAGTTTTAGTCAGATTCCTTTGTTGTATACAGTTCTAAAATTACTCTCAAGTTCAGAAATAAAAATTTTGGACATGTTTTCTATTTGCAATCACTGAGAAGTTTCATGCAATGACTTGCTGTGTCTTCTTTCTGGCCCTGACCAAAGGAATGTATAGGAAAATGTAATTCCTAAAGCTATACTTCCGCATTTGAATATGTGGCAATTCAGTTCTGATAAGCAGCTTGTTCATTGATAATAAACCTTCCTGCTTGTCATCAGGAAACAGAAAGATAAATATGTTCTGTAACATGAAGTGAGTGGAGAGACCACCGGACAAAGTGACCCAAATTCTATTCAGGCTTTCTTGATTATTTGTCCTCCAACAAGTTATAACCTTTTTTTGCTCATTACCTCAACTAAAAAATAATAATTATTTCACTTAATCCTTTAGGTCTTTTTGGTTCTTAAACTAACAATTCCATGTTCCCTTTCTCCTTTATAATGGATTTATTAACCAGTTCATATAAATGATATTTTAAGCTTTTTTTAAAAATAATTTGTTCATTTGTTTTATCATTTTTTATTTTGAGAGAGAGGGGAAAGGAGAAAGAGAGGGAGAGAAACATCACTGTGAGGTTGCCTCTCACTCATGCCCCCAACTGGGGACCTGACGTGCAACCTAGTAATGTGCCCTGACTGGGAATCGAACCAGCGACACTTGGCTCGTAGGCCGAAGCTCAATCCATTGAGTCACAGCAGCCAGGGCTGTTTTAAGCTTTTTTTATTGTTTCTGATATTATCTTCTAACATTAATATTGTACACTCACAAAGTCATCACTACCATTCACTAATGAAAAACTGCAATTTAAATTATAAAACACATGCAAAGTTCTTCTTTCTTCAAGAAATTATAAGAATTTATAGAAATTTAATCACTCATGCTTTCGGTATATAGTAAAAATGGGAAGTGGAGGTATGGGATCCCTCAGTCAGGTGCATAGTCTGATTTCGGGGCTCTGGATTGAAGCCTTAGCATACAGAGATTTGGAGTTCAGTAGGGGAAAGGAAATACAAAAGCAGAGGGATTCAGGTAGAGGGTCCCCCATTCCCCTACCCCACTCATTGTTTAACAGAGATGGTAAAAGAAAATTGAGGCATGAAGTAGAGTTTTGAGACAGAGGGAAAGACTGAATGTGCCTCAGGGGAAAGCTTTTCCATTCCTACTGCTCTTGAGACAGGATAGAAAGAAGTTAGAGAAAACTCTCTTCAGGTGGAATGAAGAAGTAGAAGTGGATGTCACAGGTCAATAAGTGACAAAATGTTCTCACCACAGCCCCCACTGCCTGCCTCACCAAAGGGAAACAGTTTATGGCAGCAAACTCCCGTGGTGATCGCAGAAGTCAACTACAAGGCCTGGCTAACACCAGATCAAACCCAGATGGAGAAAAACTGGACCAGAGAAAAAACCCGAAACTCATTATACCATCATTAACGTGGAAACTGACACCGCCAGTAGAAGGCAGTAGAAGGAGAACAGAGGCCTGGCATGCCATGACACTTTCAGAGCAGACCACATTAGGGACAAGGCCCCTCCTAGCCAGAAGGTGGAGACAGAACTTGGCACCACACAGGCTAGGAACTAGGAGCCTGTAAGATACCTGAAACTGAGTGACCTGGTGCACAGCTCACGTGCGCCTCATCCTGGTCCGCTCAAGAGTGTACTTTCTCTTCTTTACATCAGCAGCCTGGGACGCTCACAGCCAGCGGAGCAGTGACCATCTCGATCTCTCCTGATCGTGTCTCCAGGAACCTGTGTCCAGGCCTCTTTCTTTTTCCCTCCCAAGATAAAAATTGTTTTCACTTTCACTCCGATTGATTTTTGAATTCTTTCAGGCACGAGTCAAGAATCTGGAGATCCCAGACTGTGTCAGAACAGGGCTAGCCCTTGCCATGCAACCGGTCAGGTGACATTCTGAACGGAACCCAGAAATCCCTTCAATCCCAGAATGTCAAGTGAAACATTCAAATGGATACACTTAATAAAAAGAAAAAAAAAAACTACATTATTTCTATTGCCAAAGTCAGCTTGGGCTGGTATAACAAAATATCATAGACTGAGTGGTTTATTAACAATAAAACTTATTTCTCACAGGTCTGGAGGCTGGGAAATCTGAGATCAAAGTGCTGGCATGGCCAGCTTCTGGAGAGAAACCCTTTCTGGGTTGCAGACTGACTACGTCTAGTTGTATTTGTGTGCGGTGGAAAATGGGTAAGAGCTCTCTGGGGGCTTCCTTTTCCAATATTGAGGGTTCAGGACTAATGAAACTAATTACATCCCAAAGACCCCATCTAGTAGTATCGCATTAACAATTTCAACATATGAATTGGGGGTGGGGCACAAACATTCAATCCATTGCATGCATAAAAGAAGCAATGGAACTGTAGACCTTTATCAATTTTTTTTTTTTTTATATGTGGAGACAGAGGCTCTAAGACATAAAAACACATATTAGTTTATGGATAATTCCAGAGACCTGGAAGAATCAGGTGTGTGAAAGACTTGGAAGTCTCTCTGAGAATACTCATGAACTCAGATGGCTCGTATGAGTCACTAATTTTTCAATACTCATAGATCTATAGGAACAAAGAGACTTTAGGGTGGTCCTGACACATCCAAGACACTTAATGGAGTTACTCTACAACACAGATTTTTCATTAAAAAAAAAAAAAAAAAAACTATTAGTTTACATTTAATCCACTTACAGTTACTCAGAAAAATAAAATTTTCAATAATAATTAAAAGTGATTCAATATAAAAAATTTACTTAGGAAAGCAAGCTTTTCAGACACTTTAATGGTATGTAGTCCCATGTAATTTGCATTATATCAATATAATTAAACTGAAGGTGGAAACAGTTGAGAGCTAATATTAAAAGCTAAAAAAAAAAGTACTTTTGCAATGAGTCAAAATTGATGAAGCAACTAATATTGATTAACTAGTTAGAAACAGTAAGGTAGAAAAATGTGCCATCCCCAAATATGCCTCTTTGGCACAAGTATTATTTTAGCTGATTATTTTGAGAAACAGCAGGCAATGGAGCAGCTCTAAAAACAGAATGGAAGTTGCCTTTGTGTTAGAGAAATTTGTATTTCTAAGCGAAATCTCCATTGGTAAAAGTGTTTCCCTCTCTGTACCAAGAAGAGAAGGCTGAATCTGAATCACAGGAGAATCTTATCAAAGTAAAAGGCTCTGACTGAAGTCTACATAACACATCTTATCCCTGTTTGCCACGTTTTTCTCTGGTAACCATCTCATAACTGGTTTCCCCCTTCTACTTTCTTCTTTTACCTTTAGAGGAGGATGTTTTTTATACCAGATTTCTAAGCCAACTTTGAGTGATGCTTATTCTTCCTTAAGTATCTCCCATATGCACATAGGTACACTGGATAGTAAACTTCTGGGATGTTTCTCCTGTTAATCCATATTTTATTACAGAGATCTGAGCCTAAAACTAAAAAGAATAGAGGAAAAAATATATTTTCTCTTATTCAAAGGCAACCCTATTATAACTTCTAATGTGCTACTTTTTTGATACCATTTTTTCCTCATCATTATTTTCCTCAAATGCTTCTATGAAAGTCATTAAATGCATTTAATCACCAGATTCTACTATTATTTCCAATCCAATACTTTAGATTACTTGAATTTATGTTTCTTTGCCTTCTTGGTCTCTGAACTGCTCTTCTCTGATTATGTTCTTTTTTGAATAATTTTTATAATTCTGAATCTTAACAATGCGGTGGTCTATATTATGTTTGATGTTAAGTGAATAAATGAATGAAAACCCTATGCTTATGAGGAAGAAGTAAGTTTAAAGTTTAATTAACAAGAAGTATTATAATATCTTAATTATATTTCTGTTTTCAACTTATGTGCCTGCCAATTGAAAAATTGCTCTTCTTTTCTTATAAAGAAATAAACGAATTTAAAGATTTCATTACCACATCACAGAAAAATTATAAAGTAAAATCCAGTGTATGTGCAATGTACAAAAAAGAAAAAAATGTATCAAAAATACAAAAAAGTGCTTCAGGGTACAAGAAAGAAAGTAAAATCTATTCATAAGTAATAAGTTACTAACAGCTGACATTTTTTAGATGATATTAGAGGTAAGGAAATATCTTAGGAACACATAATAAGAAAAAGACTCTGCTATTAAATATTTAGCATCTATAAACACACAATGTCTGAAAATTTTTTATGTTCTTCCAAAATAGACTACTTCAGGAAAAAGATACCAAAAAGTGTCAGAAGAATTTTTCAAAAAGAGTGTATGTTTGTTTCTCTCATTTCACAATAAAAAGTAAATTGTTTTAATGGAAAATCCTTTTTGTCTAGATAATACATAAGATGAATAATCCTTTTTAATGTTTATGCCATCTGATGATATTGAGTGGTCATCTCCACTGAATTATGGTTTAAAGAAGTTTCTTCGATTTAGGCTTTTTACATTATATATTGCTATTCTATATACATCTATCCTTAACACCTTTATATATTTCTCTTTTGAGAGGTCTCTCAAATTCTAGAAGTTCATGTCTATTATGTAAATGACTTCCAAATATAGCTAAAACTGATCTAATGTGCTTTAGATGTATTCTTCCAATGGCTTGATCAGCATCATCACCTGGATTTTCTCAGTGGTATGTAAACTCAATAAACACAGAAACACCATCTCCTCTGGGAGTTCTGTTATTTTACTATTCTAAATTTCTCATGGTAGAAAACCATTCTCACAGTTACCAGAGTACTATTGCAAAGACCTTGAACAGGGGTATATTTTCCCTGTAGATTTCTCTCTGAATTAAGGTTAAAAAAAAAAAAAATCTTCTCCTCACCTGTTGCAACTGTATCTGGCAGTTGTTTATGACACTTTTATTTTTATTTTTTTAATGTATTAGAAGTATTTGAGTATTTGTCTCAACTGAAGTTAGGAACTAATTTTTTTTTGTAGCATTATGCAGCTCAGAAATTTAATATCTGCAATCTTTTCTGAATGTATTTTGAATGTGTGGTTAAATGAATAAATTGAATGTGTATGAAACAAAAATGCTAATACCAACTAAAAAATCAATTATTCAGTTACATATTTTGCATTCATATATATTTTAAATCCTTTTGTGCCTATGGACATTTTTAGTTAGTTTGTTTGTTTTACAATTTACAGGAAAACATATTTGAGCTATGTTAAATTCTATGTCTAAAAAATACAATTGGATGAGAATACACTTGTTTATTCAAAGAAGGTCTCCAAATTCTAGAGATTCTAGTTGTATCACATTGCTTTCACATTTCCAGACCTGAAATGCTAATTTTTTAAATGCACTTTATGTACACTTATGTCACGTCTTTGCTTTTAATCATTTAGGATGTTTTTACTTAGATCTTTTCTAACTACCTGCTCTATATAAAATTATTTGATGCAATGCTTTGTCCTAAACTGAGCATTATCATCGCACTGTCTCTGTGACTTTATATATGGAAAATTTGGTATAGTTTTGCCTCCAAAATCTTCACATAATGGCCAACATTATCTTGCTTTATTAGAACATAGTTGCAATTAGGGATAATGTCTTCAAGGAATAGAATACAGCATCTTTAAACTCCCATCATGGAATATACATTTTATGGAGGGAAGACATTTTCTTCTATCCTTCTAGGCTCTTCCAGGTGGTCCCATAATTAAATCAACATGAGGCAGATCGACAAGAGAAAATAACCAGATTTAATTACATTTTCTCATATAGGACCCCTGCATACACGAGAGTCAGACACCTCACATGCATGCAAGGTTCAGAGGCACAAAGGCTAAATGAGGTTCTGAACTAAAGATAAGGTAAAGTGCCTGAGGCTTCAGAGGAAGGGGGGTCATACCAGATTGATGAGGTGAGTAAGTGGCCAGTAAATACTCCATTTTCCCAGTTCTTTTGTTTCAGTAACACAATCCCACATAATCCAAAAGATTGGTTATCTCCTTAGTGTTTCCACCAAGGATTCAAGGTTGTTGAACGGCTTCTTGCCATCTGAGTGTGTGGGATGTGAGGGACATTAAGGATTATTTTGGATCTAGGACTCTACTCCTCTGAGGAATAGAATACAAGTAGTTACCATCACTTTAGTTCACCATTTCAAAAGATTACTGCAACTATGTCCAGGCTCAGATTCAAATGATTTTTCAAATCACTTTTAGGTAGTAAAACGATTTGCAAATTTTTAAATTGGCAGAACCAATAGTCATTCCCTGTATTATTACTTTTTTGTTGTTTTTGCTTTATTTGGCTTTTACTAAGCTCTTGCACGATTTATCTCATTACCACCTTAATCGTCGGCAGCCGTCCGTCTCGAGAGACGATGGTGTAGCTTCATAAGAGTCTATCTGCACCGCCGAGAATGGCTGTGCAGTCCAACTCGGGAGTGACACGGTATCTGTCTCCTCCTGTGTTGAATCGACATCTTGCGATGATGCTGGAGTGTCCTCTCCAGTGAAGCTGAAGCTACAGAGCCTGGGCAGGGTGATATGGAGGGTCTGCTGTTGCCCATGCAGCAGACCCCCCCTCTCTTCGCAGCTGAAGGGTCCAAGGGAAAGACGGAGTCAATACAGCTTGGCTTCAGGTGCGCCGCAGGAGTTGCCGGTGTTGACTACAACGTCAAACCGCCTTAGGGACTCCGGCTCCGGATTTTCTGTCGGGGTTTACTCCCTTAGCCTTTCCCCTGAAGAGGTATGCCGCAAGGCAGCGGAGGTTTTTTGGAGTCAGAGTTTTCCTTCTCTGATGTACCCTGACTGGAAGATCGAACCAGCGACACTACCACCTTAATAAACATTTTATTAAATGTAAAAATATCAGTCTCCTTTAAGATTTGCCTATATTGTGCACTTTCTACTAACTCAGAGAGGTACCTCAAAAAATTAGTCTGATTTAACAGCATTAACATATGCACCTCATCTATGTGTAGCATATGTAGAATACAGAGTTTTACAAACTCTAATAACATTTGAAGCACCAGGGTTCACTTTTATTTCCACAGTAACCACTCTAACGCTCTCTCTTACAAGAGTCTAAATATTATCAAGTATATTGAGAAGTATGGGGTGGTGCATGAGGCTTGTGCTTGAAAGAGAACGAAACAAAATAAAATAAGACTGATTTCTCAACATGAATCAATACACAATGGGAAAAAAAAAAGGTAAATTTTGAATATTGTTACCTGGAGGCAATGTGGTTATAGTTTTTGCTAATAATGTAGATTAATTGTTCTTTTATGTTTGTTGAAATGCTTCCTGAAGCTGAATTTTACTCTGATCTTGATTTTTCTCTGTTTCCACTTCCCATAGCTGTAGCGTCTCTGTGACACACTTAAGCCCCATCCTACTCATCTCCTTTAAAAGGTCTCTGATGACTTTCTGTCAGTAGGCTCCCAATCGTTTTTTAATTGTCATGCATGGGAAATGTTTTTCGACAGAGCGGCTGGCTCCAGGATATGTCTCTGGTGCTGGAGCAACTAGTTTCTAATTGCTTCCCTACCTTTCCAATTAAACTGCGAAGAACCCAGCTGGCGGCAGACTCTTCAAATGGATAACCAGCCCTACTATGTCAGTTCCTACTTGCTCTGATGTGCTAATCAGGAAAAAGGGAAGTGTTCTTTTCTGGTAACTGAGCTTCAGTGGGATTGAGAACAAAAGAGAATAAAATAAGAGTTTATCTAGTTCAGTGTTTCACCCTCGTGGGAAAATCAGAAACACTGAGATCCTGCCTATTATTGAATGTATTCCTAAATTCTTTCATACTCCTTGTATTAATGATTCTTGGTTATATATCTCTAACCTTCTTAGTGGAAAACTCTTTCTTTTATCTTAATGTCTAGTTTCCTTATATACTAGTTCCTACCTCATGCTTTACTGTATATTAATCATTAAAATTCATGGGTTGTTGGCTATGAATGTTAGTATGTAGTGTCAGAGAAAATTGCTTACAACTATATAATCACAAAGTCAATATTCTTTTTTCTCTAGGTATACAGAAATTATTTTTGAATTCTAATGGGAACAAAAAAGTATCCTTTCTAACAAGATCTCCTTTAGGCTCTATTCCTTAAGTTTCCTTATTGAAAAATACATGGAAGGGAAATCCTTGGGCACTCTGGCTGATTTTATTTTGTTCAGGCAAAGCAGATTTTGAATGAAACTCTTAGGTGATTTTCAAAATGATAAATTATGCACAAGTAGCACCTCAAACTGAGAAAATTAAAATTTCTGAAAATAAATTTGATATTATTGTTCTTTTTAAAGTGATTTTAAGACTATTTTGGTATGACATTATAGATGGTATTGTTTAAACCACCCTAGACAATGTGTCTAAGAGATGATTCCCATGTTGCAACCAAGTAAAAGCAGAGTTCGGGGAATTTGATGAATTCTTCAACCTAAAATAAAGAGGATGAGTGTGGTCATCAGTATTTTGTGTTTAGTTAAGTATTTAATAACGCAAGTACTTTTTTGCTTTTTTTGTCTTTGGATTTCTAAATATTTATTTTAACTAAGAACAGAGACATTTTATTAGACCTACAGTTTTAAACAGATTTTTACTTCAAAGCTTTGTCAAGCTTATGAGTTCTATTAATATTCTTTTAGAGAAACATTCAAATAAACTAAAACAGCAACCCACAATTATTTAAAGGGTCAAAATCAAAATGTAGATCAGAGTCTCAGCAGAGGATAGCTAAAATTGACATCTTCACATTAATAGATGCCAGAGAGGTAAAAAGTATGCCTTATGATTCAGAATCAGTTCTTCAAAAACTTGCTGGAGGTATTTGAATTGATTCATCACTTAAGCTTTCTATAATCATCAAGTAGGGTGATATTTAATTTTTAGGATAATGGTAAGTATATATTTCTTAATGAGAAACAAATATGACAATGGTATATTGAAGTCTATTATGTGAATTGCATAAATGTTAGTTTAATAACAAAGTACAATTATCAACTAATATCAAAGATATAAGAAAAAATTCAGCAGACTGTTGTACAAAAATTGTAGTCCAGATCACACTTTCTTAAAGTATTCATTTCACAGTAATGCACATATTATATGTATATGTCATAACACTTAAGTGGTATTTTAACATATTATACTCCCTTAAATTGTCTTACTTTGTAAACATTCAGGGCAATGAACTTCTCTAATTGTACCTTAGATAAAAGCAGATTGGCTCACTAATCTTAATTTTTCTACTTAAATGTCAATAAACAAACAACGACAAACTCGAAAGTGAATTTTACAATATAATAGAAGGAAATTAACTACATCAAATAAATTAATATTTTGAAGAAGCAAACATAATTATGTTTACATAATCATTTTAAAAATAGAACCACTTGAAGACTGTACTCAGAAAAAATTCTCAGTTGCTTTACTATGCACAATTTTAATTATGTAGTTTATCTTTTTCCAACAAAGCTACTGCTTGAAGACATATTTTGCAGCTCTCTTCATGATATATCAGAAATTTGCTATGACATGCCGTTATAAAATTGCACGCCAAAATAAATCAAGGGAGTTTTACAGTTTAATAATACTTAATTTACCACAATTTTAAATTGATTTTGACAAAGTTATTGTTATAAACAGCATTAAAATGTTAATTATAATAATGGGTCAGCATTTTTTTAAGGTTAGTTATTTTGCTACAGCTTGGCATCTCTACAGATGGATATAATGTAGATATAGAAAAACCATATATGCTCTTGGATAAATTAAAATGTTCTAGTATTTTTTTATAATTATAATATAAATAATTGCTTAAATCAGTACAAATACTTTTTCCACTTAATATGTGAATAAACATGTTAATAAATTACATGCCATATAAGATGAAAAATAAAATATGTGATATCAAAACTCAAGAAGATTCCACCTAATCAAGAAAATATAAAAGATAATAAAGTTTAAAAATAAATTAAAGTACAAAATATAAGTGTGCCCAGTAAATATGAGGGAGTATTATAATTAGCTGAGATGGGCTAGCTATCTCTCGTTCTAACTATGGTACCATGTTATGGTTCATGATACACATCTGGTATATATTAACATCTGTTAAATCTATTTTAAATTATTCACTTCTTCTAAAACAGTATTATGAACACTTTCCTTTCAAAAACAATGTGGACGCTCACTTTAAAAATGTGTTTTGGAAGAAGATTAAACTTAGGGTAGTGAGCACACAATAAAATATACAAATGTGGTTTTATAAGGTTGTACACCTGAAGTTTTACAATGTTATTAAACAATGTGACCCTAATAAATTTAATTGAAAAATGTTTTGGAGGAGTTTCTAGGGACACTGCTGCTTGCTGGTCGCTTGTGTGCCAGCTGTGGCAAGATTTGTGCTAAAGACTGAGATACCAGCTGTCAGTCGAAGAGGTCAGTAGGAGAAAATGGGAAACTTAGATTATAAGTTTGTGAAGTATGTGTAGAAAGCAGAGACAGAATAGAACTGCCTAGAGAGCCGAAAAAGTAATATGAATCCTCTCAATGTAGTGTTTTTGTCATTTAGTGTATGATCTGAATCTATTTACATTTTGTTAGAAACATTTTTCTATAATTTTGCAATAAATCTTTTTACCAATACAGGCTAAAAAGACAACATCAAGGGCTGTTAAGTAAAACCAAGTAATAAAAAATTCATCAGTTAGGTTGCCATATTGACTTACTTAGAGGTGTTCCCTACTTGCTCTGCTCTATGAAAGTTCGATGCCTTTCAGTGACTTAGAATTGAAAGTATTGGTCTTTATTAATAATGGGTGATATCAATTTCCCTGTGATGCAAAGGAATGTTAAGAAATGATCCCAAATCACCCAGATTCTAAGTGACAAAAATAAGAATTACACACTCTGATCAGTCTTATTTTTGATCCTAATGCTCAAACCTTCCCTTAACATGCCTGCTTTAGACAAGGTAGTGGGAGAGTGTTTCTGCCTGTAAGGAAACTAGAGACAAGAGAAAGAGAGGTTGATAAAATGTGAGTACCACTCAACTATCTGTAACTCTGTACCTGAAGTAATTTACACCAAGACTTTTCCCACTGCTGCCCACAGTCACTGTAAGTGTTAACCCTAGTTACCATAAATCCTTGGATATGACAGGACAGTGTATGACTTGGTGATTTTGCTTGTGCTTCGTCCACTTACTGATATGCTTTGTCTTTACAACTTTGTCCTGAAATCTCATACAATTCTTTTAAAACTCAGTTCAAAAGTTGCCTCACCGATTAATCTATCACTGGCCAAGTTCATTCTACTCAATCCTTAACACAACTTAATGGAAATAACACAAGCTCATATATAGGTCATAGAAAATGTTAGTTGAGAATTATTCAACTCACAATAAGGAAAATGAATCTCCAATTGTAGGATTAGAGATGAGAGGGTCTCTTGAATGGAATTAAAAGAAAAAATGATGAGAACATTGTATAATGATTAGTACCAGTCTCGAACTCTGGAGCTAAACTGACTGGATCATAATAAAGGCTGTGCTACTGTGTACTCATAGGTAAATCACACAACTTTAATGTGCATCTACATTTTCCTATAAAAAAAGGAAAAAAAAAGAGTGGGGATGTTACAACAGCAACAACACCTACCCCAAAGAGTTAGTTAGAGAAATAACTAGGTTAGTATATTGCGAAAGCTTAAAAAAGGACCAGGCACATAGCTAATGCTTATACAATGATAATAAAGCTGACATATAAGCAGATGGCTATAAAACCAGGGAAGAGAATCTTGGAGAAAGTGAGTGTTCTCAACAATATGATCAATATATGCTACCACCAAACCTGAATGCTGGTTAGGATAAAAGAAGAAACCAGGATAAAATCATCTCAGCTTAGAATGTCAGGGTCATGGTTTCAGGGTAGGACACAAAATGAAAAAAAAAAAAAAAAAAAAACAAGACAGAAAAATATGGATAAGAACAGAACAGAGTCCAAATATTTTCCCCAGCTACTTAGAAAAAATATAGGTATTAGTCTTAGAAACTTAGTTTTTGTTCTAGATTTCCATCTCCAAATAATATTATACCCATTAACACCTTTCATGATTAGCTTACAAATAACCTAGCGATTAGTGCAGAGAAAGACAATGGGGATATAGATGAAACTAATATTTCTTGATATGATAATTATAGAAGACAGGTGGTGGCAATGCTATCTTGTTTGCTTTAATTTGTAAAAGAGTATTTTTCAACTTTTGATCTTATCATCGAGGGATGAACAGTTCCAGAGACCATGTCACGTTTTTTAATGTCCTTTCTGACAGCAACAGATCAAAGTGGTTAGTTAACCATAACATTTATATTAGCGAATGAACTAAAACAGCATTTGTATGTTGTCATTAGCCAGAATGTCACAAACTTTGAAATGCGAATCTGAGAACAATGAATACCATTTTAAATTTTATTCACATCTGTCAGTGAAAGACAAACACCATATGATCTCACCTATAAGAGGAACCTAATGAACAAAAATAAAGTAATGAACAAATGGAACCACAGACATGGAAAAATGGAACAGACTGAACTGACTTCTAGTTGGGAGAGAGGAGGGTGATAATGGTGGAAAGAAGGGGATGGGACTAGACAACGAACATGTATGAATGGCCCATGGACATGGATGACAGTGTGGGAATTGACCATGGGAGTCAAGGGCAAGGGGGGTTGTTTGGGTGGAGGAGGGCAAAGGGGGGAAATTGGGGCAACTGTAATAGAATAATGATAAAAAATGAATTTAATGAAAAAACAAACACATCTTTTCTGCCAGGCACTGGCTTAGGGACAGGTACATCACACTGCAGAAGTGTTCAAGGGCTCTGCTATCATTGATTATGAAAATTAATATTGTAAGAGAAGGCAGAAATAGCTAGAATACAGTCACCCACAGTCAGAGAGGTCATTTTTTATGGCTATTAAAAAAAAACAAAAACAAATGTAAGATCATACATATTATACTGCAGTTTGTAATTGTAAAAATGGAAAAGGAAAAGATGTAAATTACCTTATAAAAAGAACAAGAATACAGTGTCTCTCTAATGTCAGGGAATAGAAATCTAGATTATCCTCTTGTTTCTAACATAAAAATATTTTTCCTGAAAAGAATAAAAAACTACATTAATACAATATAAATTAAATATAAATAACATTAAGTGAGGTAAGAACATAATGTTTTTCCATTAAAACTTTATAATGTTTATTATAATCACAGGGATTGTGATTTAAGATAATAAAGTGATTATCATACAGGTAACGTTTGTACTTTAAATATTCATGCATCCAAGAATAATGAAGTCTTAAGATGTCAGTTTGCGCATAGTATACTTTTATGATTTAACTTTTTTGTTTCATCTTGTTTTGCTGTGTTTTCCTCAAGGGCTAACCTTTGCTTTTCCCAGCAGGGGGAAAATAGCGCACCCACCAGGTCCCCTCCAACTTTCGCTGATGAGATCTTGGGGCTGTTTACATTAGCCATGCAAATTTGAAAAACCCAAACTGTCTCCTGGTGCTTAATCTCACAACTCAGGTTGTTTCTGAGGCTGGTGTGCTTAGCTTCCATGCAGCAATGCTTTGCTTGCCCCAAAGATAAAAGATAATTTTTTAAAAAAAAAAAGAAGTAAGAGAATGGGCAAAAGACTCCAATATCGTAGATCCCTGCATTGCAAGAGGTAGTTAATGACCCTGAACTGTCACAGCCAACCTATTTTCCATTATAATTGAGAAGAATATGTATATGTCAGGTATTTTGTGGGACTGGACCATATGTATGCCAGTCACAAGCACACTTTGAGAAGTTGATAATGACAAAATGTGTGTGAGTAAGCAATCCTCCCCTCCCCATCAAAAATAGCTTTTCCTTACAGTTTATTATTTAAAATGTTTCTGGAAGATTTAAGAAATTAAAAAAAAAAAATCCTGCTGCTATTTAAATGAAAAAAAGAAAGAAGTACATATTTGTGTGTTTGAGTTAAAAAATGTCCCTTCGTTGAGTCATTTATGAAGAAAGGGTCTATAACACACATCTCAGAGGCTGTGTGGTGTAAACAAAAACTTCAGAACATAAATATCTCTGAGCTTTAAATCTGATGTGATTTGTTGGAACTGACAGAGCTACTACCTCCTGGGAAAGAAAAGGGCTCTAACTTTGGATTCTGGTTTCCATCCTGCATTTTGTACAGTTGTTTGGTTTTGTTTTTAATATGGAAAGATTTACTAGCTAAAGTGTTTAAATGTCTTAACATTGTCTACAAGGCTGTTGAAAATGTGGCCTTAATCTACTTCTCTGTTTCCCAAAGGAGGAAAACAAAACAAAACAAACAAGCAAACAAACAAAAAAACCTTTAAACAGACTTCTCAGTGTTTTTTTAAAGCACATTCATGATGACAATGTTGCCTTGACTTGTTAGCCTATTCCTTATTTTTTAAAACCTTATAATCCAGGATCCTTCTCCTTCTTCTTCAGATCTTCAATCTTAATTCCATCCTACCTTTTTGCTGTTTTAAGAATAATGCTAATATTAAACTTACCATATTATGTTATAATGCTTTCTAGAGTAATATGCAGTAAGTCCTCACTTACTGTCATCGATAGGTTCTGCATCTTTAAGGGAACTGAACCACCTTTGCCATAGACTAATTGGCAGAGAAATCAGAGTTAGGTCCCTAAGACATCTTATCAATGTGATAACAAAATTATGTTGAATAAAACAACGTTATCTGAAGACCTGCTATATTCCTCTCTGAACTAGAAAACCCATAAAGTTGTCCTTGTGTAATAGGCACTTATGTATCATCAGGTACTCAGCAGTTAAAGTTGAGAAATCCAAAGTGTTTTATCTTATTGAGTTGTCTGTCTGACCACTTCCCTTGCCATCAAGAATCAGTTTAACACACACGTCTGTCTATCTCAAGTTTATAGGACTGCACTTACAGTTCCTTTAAGTAATTTTCAAACGAATGTTTTAGATATATGAGTCAGACACAAATCCTTTTTGAGGTTCATAAATGAAGTAAATTGCTTTTATAGCATGGATATCACTTCCCCAACGCCTTGTCCCTTCTGTAACTTTTCTGTTTTATAAAATGGCCAACATTTTCATGGTTTTAGGAACAGGGCTTGGCATAAGGCGGCCTGTGAGAGATAAAATGTATCTTCAATGAGCGGATTAATTATGTGCTTTGCAGTGAGGTTCTGCTTGCAATTGTCTCCTACATCATGGCCCTTCAGTCCTAACTGAAAATTTAATCAAGCCAGAGCAATGTCGTTTAAACAAGGTAATGTTTTAGATAAGAGTAAATAGAACTTAAAAAGAAGATAAACACATAATTTAATTGAAAAAATTAGGTGTCTCCATATAGTTAGAAAAAAAGTTGAAAAGCACTCTTGTGAGTAAATGTAGCTCATCAACACTTTAAAACAGGGGAAAAAGATAAGACTTAAGAAAGCCTTTTCACAGGACAGTCTCCTCTAAACCTGCTACGAAATGCTAGGAGGACAAGCTTTTGGAGTACAAATCATTGTCTAGTGTGCTTTTGCCTTCTGGAGACAGATTATAAGTGAAGCTGTAGGAGAAAAACTGCAAAAGGAGCCACGACTTGCTTTCCTCTTTTGATGAATTACTTATTTCTTGAATCTGTCCTTTCTAATCATAACTGATAAATACTCAAGTAAGCCTAGTTTTATACTAGAATAAGATATTTTTCTAAGCTACAAAAGGAGGATTATGAGCTCAGGGACCCTTGCAGCATTGTAAATATGAAGCTTTAGGAATTCAGCCTGAGGAATCCCTAATGTGAAAGGATGTGCATCTGTATCTGTGCCCCCTTAATCTCGTCCCTCAGAAGAGAATGAGCCCGTAAGGTCAATCATATGTAAGCTGTTCCCATAAAGTACCATAAAAATTGTATTCCACCTATTATTTAAATTTTAGTTCTTTGCACGTGTTATAATTGATATCTGTTTCATTTCTGTTTGTTTACATTGTCTTTCCACCTTATAAATATAGTGTTTCTGGAATATAAATGACATTATTGAACTCACATTTGTATTAATATTTTAGAAGCAAAAGCACATTTCTTTTTATGGAATTAACCGCCCCCCCCTCAATCAAAACACTTCCTCTAAAAAACTAGAAAATGTGTATTTAATCCATCTTTAATATTTCCCATGATAATCTACATTTAGTGCCTTTAGAGAAAGCTTCTGATAATTCCTAAACTGCTCTGGAAAGCAAGGCACTAATTGTGGAAGCAATTTATTTGATAGAGCTCATCTAGGTTCCCATTAAGCAGCTGGAGACATTCATGAGCCAACATTTCCTCTCCTGTGAGAAAATCCTGTTCCGTATCAGGGGTGACAAGGGTTCACAACACTCGTTTATTTGGATAAGTGGAGACAAAATAAACGTATGAGACATAATAAGATTCAATCCTCCACTCACTAGTTTAGAGAACTTCAGTGATTTTTTTAACCTCTCTCTGACTCAGTTGATACTAGGATTAATTACTTAAAATTATTTATATAAAAAGTACTTGCTAACCATCCCAACATAATGTGGCTGTGTAACTCTTGGCTTTTTGCTCTTTTCCTGGATGCCACCAGAGAAATAGTTTGAACTTGAATCTGAAAGGCTGGATGCTCTAGTTTAAAGACTCATTTCAATCACGTAGGAAATTGAGGAACTAAGTAGTTCAGTTATTATACATTTATGTTGCTTTGAAAACCATGCTTTTGAAATATTATTCTCTAGATATACTATACTTACTTAATAATCAAACTTTCTTCCTAAGTCTTCTGCTTACAGTATTGGAGTATTCCCAGATCCCCAAATGAACATTACCTTACAAATTTTGAAAGTGCTCTCTAATGCCAAGGATGTAGCCTTGACCAGAAAAAAAAAAAAAAAAAATGTCTTAGTGTCTAGCAACTTTTAGTTTTTCATAGCCATGTGCTTGGTTTCCCATCCAAACATAACTGGATATTGTTTTGCCAAAATGAGAAATGAGACTCCAGATGAACTAACCAATTCTCTCTCCGTGGTTTCATCCTTTTGTGTGTGTGTGTGTGTGTGTGTGTCTGTTTCTAAAAATTATGAGATGACAATGGAGTTTTCCATCATTTGTTTCTATGAAACAAGTGCCTCTGCTCTCCAACCCCTTTTCTTCTTTCATAGATGTAGGGTTTACTAATCTGAAGATCAATCACGTGGTTTGGCCTTTCTATTTCTCTGGCAGTTTTTTCCCCCATATTTTCCTAATTTGCACATCCTCCACTTGCCAACATTATCACTGTGAAAATAAAATTATAATCCACACAAAGGGACAACTCCTTGAAGAGGATTTAGGGAAACATCCCCTTATTTAGTATCTCTGTTCCTGTTACTTCTGTAGTTCTTTATTATCTTTGTTAGACTTCATCATTTTTAGCCCCCCCCCTCAAAAAAAATTATCAGAACAAGTTTCCTGGTGATTTGACTATCTTAATATGGTTGATCAGACTTGGGGTGGATTAATTTGTTCAAAGATGAAATTTTAAAACTGGAACAGAGTTCAGTCTCACAATGTTTTTATATTTAAAAATATTTGAGTTTGGTTATGTGGATGCAACTTTATGCATTGAATTGTAAATATCAATGAGTATTGTATAAAAAGAAGAAAACTCAAGAGGAAATAAAATGTAACCCCCAGTAACAGGGCAGATGGCCATTTTATAAAACAAGGAGTGCCCTCCACCTTTTGAAAGTTGTTTATATACTTAAGGTTAATTATATTATTATCTCTTAGTCTGCCTGTAGATAATCTGTCAATTAGAATAACATACAATATTTACTCATACCATAAATATGGCTTACTGATATTCAACACTGTGAAATGCTTAGATGTAATTAATAGAGATTGTACATTTTTTTTATTTTATAGACTCATCACATTTTTTATAATTAACATTCTCTATAATAGTAATAAAGTTGTAATTGTGTGTATGAGTGTGTGTGTGTGTGTGTGACTGTGTGAACCCTCAATAAGGGATGATGTCTAAAACACTTCTAAATAAATATTCAAATTAGAAACATTTCAAAGCAATGCTGGTTTAGCATGTACTTTGAAGAAAATTAGGTGCCGTATTCATGAAAGAGAACAGTTCTATGCAGTTTCAAAAAAGTGAAAAGGAGTGTCTCTAATGACAGTAATAAAACAGTTACAACAACCATAATAGATAAAACAATCACTTCAATATATGTATGAGTATAGTCAGAGAGGAGCAAAGAGTCCACCAAACATCAACAGGAATTAACGTAGGGTAGGGAGAGCTGTAGCTCACACAGAAAAGATATACTTTCTTATTTCCCTCCTCTAATTAAAATACTTCGGTAACACCTCATTACTTCATGTTGCTTCCTCTGACAATACCTCTGAATTTCTTTGTGCTCTCCTTCAAAAGTCGCCTTTACTCTTGTTATTCCAGGTTATTTACAGTGCTCTAAATGTCCTAGATTTTCTTTTTCAGGAGTCAAAATTTATTTTCTGCCTCTTGGAACCAACATCTTTTGTGTAATTCTGCTTTAGTATTGTTTTTTTCATCTAATAACACACTTTCAGCAGAATTCTATCAATTTATATATCTATTTCATTCAAAAGAATATGAACTGTCATAAGGTATCATATTCCATTATGAGGGGAGACCCCAAAACAGAATTTATTTATTTTAAAAATTGTGTATATATTCTTACATGGTTAAACTTCAGTCACCTTCAAAGTATTCTTTATTTAATTCAATATACCTATTGAGATAATTTTTTCACCGTTAAACAGTTTTTGAACTTGTCCATTGCGATGCCTTTTAGCGCTTCTGTTCTTTTGCTGTGTCCCCTCTTCCACAGATCAGCAAAATGTTACTCTTTGAGGACCATTTCATCAAGGAAAACAAAAAAAAAAGTTGCTTGAGGTGAATCGGGTGAATAAGGAGGGTGGAGCATGGGGGGGAGGGTCCTGCCTTTTTTGGTCAAAAACTGCTGAACACTCAGCGCGATGTGGGCAGGTGCACTTGTAAATCGCCCGTCATGAAGTGGGCAAATGCATTGGAAGAGTCTTCAAAAAAGAAAAGAAAAATCTCACTGAAGCAGACTGCAACTTCTCAGAGCAATGCCAGCTGGGACACTGATACGGATGCATTTCAAGAGCACTAACCTAGTGGAGGAAGCCTGTACTATTAATAGAATGGACCCACCCTCCAGAAGATATTTCCGTTTTTTTTCTGGGGCAGGGGGTCTCCCTCCATATATCTATAGTCTTCAGACCTACTAAAAACTCTGGATATAGTAAATGTTTAATAACATGTTAATAAAAGAAGACACTTCAAAGGTTCATTTTTACAAAGGTCTGGCCAAAGGAAGTGCAAGGGCTTACTAAAGAAAATATTCTTAAATGTCTTCTTGTGACTTAAAAAACAATGAATTCACTATATATAGAAAATATGCACTCTATTTAATCCTTAAATATGAACTTTAGTTTTCAATATTTGAACATCATTTTAAAAAAGCAAATAAAATCAATCTTTCATTTAAGAAAATGCCAATGCCTTTTTCACTCAACTTTACCCCAAAATGTGGTTCTTCAAAGCCTTTTGTATTTTATTTTTGCATTTCCAAATAATGTATTTATACTGCTTTTGTCAATAAATTTCCTATATTAACATATAATTATGGAATATGTCTCATTGTAAAACCTTATTCCTTCCTATTTCACTATTTTCTGGTTAAATCAATATTCTGTGATTATCAGGGCTGCAAATAGTTTTCTCTTTTGTTTTGTTTACATTTATCTTAAATATTTTATTTTTCCTTGACAGTCTAGTTTAGTGTGAAATATACATTTAATAATTCACAAACAGAAATCACTGACATATTGTTTCAGCTTGATATCCCCATCATCAATTTAGTACCAAAAATATTGAAAAGATCACATTCCTAAATAGGTATCTTTGCCACATCTTCCAAGTTTTGTTAATGCTAACATTATTCCACATGACCATATGGCTTTACTCTAATATTTATTCTTGTGCCAGATATAATTTTTTTTAATTGAAAATAACAGAAACTCATCCAAAACTGGCTTAACCAATACTAAAATTTCCAGTCCTAATAAGAGAAAATTACAACACTGGCCCATAAGGTTGGTTGCTATAGTGGTAGTTATTTTATCATGTTATCAGAAATGTTTGATGCTCACTGATGTCTTGGTCAGGTTTTCTTAATACTTTTCAAACTTTTAGACTGTTCAGATGTAGGTTCACAAGGGTCTGAGCTGTGAAATATATCTTAGTGACAAATAATTCAATGCTGTGCTCAAAATCGTCTACTCCCTCCAGGCCAAACTTCTTTAGTTTTCATTGCATAATTTTCTGTTGAAGTAAGAACTCTCCAGATTTCTCATTGAAACACTCTTTTGATCTATTATAGTTTCACCAGAAAGGTTTAAACTTAGTTGAATTTCAGAGGAATATAAAATTAAAGAAACATGAATAGTCATTATAGAGATTCAGAGATTCTGGCATTACAGTGAGTGATTCAAAGCCATGGGAGGGAGACCCTCTTTGGCATAAGGCACACCTTTGAATATTATAAGCTATTTATGAGTTAGCATGCATAACTGTTTTTTCTGTATATGAATTCTTACTAAAAGGAATGTGTGTGTGTAAAACAAAAGCACCCCAGTCAAAAATTTAATGGTTATTACATTAAAGATGTGGAATTTGTCCATATGATAATCCTAGGTTCATATCCAATTTAAATATTTATTTTACTTTCTATTATCTATTTTTAAAGCATCCAAATAGACTCTAAATAACAGATGCATTTGGTTGCCTTGACAATATGGTATTTTCTTTTTAGAACTCAGTAAATTATCGCTTTCTTTTATTATCACCTAAGAAATACACTGTACTCCCAAGGTTATAAAATGATCTGCTTCTTGAAATCTATGTCTTTGCCCTGACATCTTGGAATTCAGTAAAAAATAAAAGGGCCTCTTATGACATTAACCTTTGAAGAGTGGTACTAATCCCTTCAATTTGGCTTCAGAATACTGTGCAGTTTAAGATAACAAGGGCATTCTTTCAGGTTTTATTGGCAATATTCTCAAAGATCGTGAGCATTTCTTTACTAGGTATTATATATACACATATGCACATAGATTAAGTATAGATCTTACAATGCCAGAAAGTTTATGTCTTCTGAACATGAACTTTATGTTACTTATAATAATCAATTACTCTATTTACATTGCTAGCTGTACTTATATTTTGTAATATTACTAATTTCTTATAATTATTATGATCTTTGGTGTGGCTAAAAGACATGATTTGATAGAGAACACTGACTGAAAAAACCTGAGCTCGATTGACTCTTTGGATGGGATATGAATATTAATAATATTTTCAATACTCAGGATGGTAAATTTTATATATTTCTGATAGTAGCTGACTCCTGTCTGGTATAAGCTTTGACAGGTATTTATAAATTTCTAAGTCACCATATATTTTAAATTCTGCAGAAAATATCACAATAAATGATTAAAAACTTCCAGTTGAAAAAAGTACATTAGTAAAATTGAAAGCATCTTTCAAAAATGAAAATTCCTCTTATCATAATAGATATTCCTTCTGGTTTAGAAAAAAAAAATTGAAACCTTATGCTCTATAATTTCAATGGATACAAAGGCTTTTATTAAAGAAAAATTTTTGAAATGTTTCTCTATCATCATATTATAGATTAGATTTATCTAGTGTTTACTGTGTGCTTAGTTCTAAAGGTTTATATATTTTACAGAATTGCTTGTGTTTGATTTGATAACATTCCTATTACCATCTAATTCACATAAAAGCACTAAAGCTTAGGGAGGTTTAGTAACTAAATTTCACACAGCTACAAACAGAATAGGCTGTGGCTCAAACTAGAATCTCCTGGATTCCTTCTTAAGTTTGAGTGTTTGACTACAGTTTCTTATTTACATGTTTGCTCAGGCAGCAAACATGTGCTATCCGCGGGATACTTACTGAGGTAATTCTGTTTAATGTTTTCAGAATAAAATGGTGAAAATAAAAATTAGTCTTCTTAATGCAAGAAACGAGACATACAGCGGGATTACACTAATGGTATGTTTTGTGGGTGCTTATTTAAATTTAGTTATTTTTTATCAAATTTATTGAGGTAATATTGGTAAATAAGATTATATAAATTTCAAGTGCACATGATCTGTATATTACATTATGTGCCCAGAACCCATAGTAAAAGTATCCTTGATCATGATCCCTCCTTCCCTCTGGTGACCACCATACTATTGTCTGTGTCATTTTTATCAGAAGTCATTTCACATCATTGCTACTTCTTGCCAGTAAGATGGTCTCATCTGCGCAGCTTAAGTTATTGATATTTCTTGCACCAATTTTCATTCCCCCTTCCTCTGAGTACTCTAGTGTAGTTGTTTTAAAGTATACTTTACTGATTATGCTATTACAGTTGTCCCAATGTATTTCTCTCTGTGCCATTCCACCCAGTAACCCCCTTCCCTCCAGCAATATCTCCCTTAGTTCATGTCCATGAGTCGTGCATTTAAGTTCTTTGGCTTCTCAATTTATTTTACTATTCTTAACATCTCCTTGTCTTTTTTGTACCTACCAATTATGCTTCTTAACCTCTGTACCTTTTCCTTAATTCTCCCCCTTCCCCTCCTCACTGCTAACTTTCCTTATAACCTCCATATCTATTATTCTATTCCCGTTTTAGTTGTTTGCTTAGTTTGTTTTTTTTTTTTTTTTTTTAGATTCAGTTGTCGATAATTGTTTGTTGTCATTTTATTGTTCATACTTTGATCTTCTTTTTCTTACATAAGTCCTTTTACTATTTTATATGATAAGGACTTGGTGATGATGAACTCCTTTAGTTTTACCTTGTCTAGGAAGCACTTTATCTGCCCTTCCACTTTAAACAATAGCTTTGCTGGATACAGTAATCTTGATTGTAGGTCCCTGCTTTTCATCATTTTGAACACTTCTTGCCAGTCCCTTCTCGCCTGCAAAGTTTCTTTTGAAAAATCAGCTAATAGTCTTGTGGGAACTCTTTTGCAGGTAACTATTTGAGTTTCTCTTACTGCTTTTAGGATTCTCTCTCTCTCTTTTTTACAGCACATTATTTCTACACTGTATTACTATATTGTGTGTTCCCCACCACAAGTCAAGTCTCCATCCATTACCATTTATTCCCACTATATCCTCCTCCATGGCCCCCTACTTCTCCTCTGTCAAACACCACACTATTGCCCGTGTTTGTGAATTTGTTTCTCTTTTTTTCTTCTTTTTCACTCTATGCACCACCACCTGACAGCTGTCAGCTTGTTCTCTATCAGTGAGTATGCCTCTATTTTGCTTGTTAGCTCATTTTGTTCACTAGAGTCCACATGTGAGTGAAATCATATGCTACTTGTCTTTCTCTGACTGGCTTGTTTCACTTAGCACAATGCTCTCCATGGTCATCCATGCTGTTGCAAATGGTAAGATTTGCTTTTCTTATTCTTTTTTTTTTTTACAGCTGAGTAGTATTTTATTCTGTAAATATACTACAGCGATTTTACCCACTCATCTACTGACGGACACTGGGCTGCTTCGAAATCTTAGCTATTGTAAATAATGCTGCAATGAACATAGGGGTGCATAAGTTTTGACAATTTATTTTTGGGGTTTTATAGGATATATTGCCAGAAGATAGCTCATTCAAACGGCAGTTTCATTTCTAATTTTTTGAGGAAACTTCATAATGTTTTTCATAGCAGAATACAAATCCAGTGGATCACAATTCTGGTTACCAACCTTTGGTCTCTGTTTCCATGAGTCTGCTTTTGCTTTTTTTGTCTGTTTTATCATTATTACATTTCACTAATATATTCATCCTACTGGGGGCAATGTACTACTTATTGGGGATTTAATATGCATTTTTACTGACTGATGATGTTCAACATATTTTTCATGCTTGATATGCATTTGCATATCATCTCTAAATAAATATGCTTTTAAAATATTTGTCCATTTTAAATTAGTTTGTCTTAATGTTGTTGAATTGTATTAATTCTTTATGTATTTCCAACACTATATGCTTATCAGGTATATTATTTATAAATATTATGTAACATATTCTAGGTTATCTTTTCTCTTTCTTGATGGTGTTTTTGAAGCCAAAGTTTCTAACTTTAATAATGTTCAATTTACCTTTTTCCTTTTCACTTGTGCCTGTCACATTTAAGAAAGCATCACTTACTCTAAGGCCAAAAATGTACCTCTATGTTATCTTCTAAGAATTTTATACTTTTAACTTTTATTTGTGCCTCTGATTCATTTTGTGTTGTTTGTATACGGTATGATTTGTGTCCACCTGGATATGTGGAGCCATTTATTCCACCACTATTTGTAAATTAAACTATTTTCCCAATTAAATATATTTGTCACCCTTGTTAAAAATCATTAGCCTGTATATTTTCCCTTATGCCAGTACCACAGAGTCTTGATTATTGTAGTTTTTATTTTATAACTTCTGAAGTCCAGAGTCCTCATACACTGGTCTTCTACAAGAATCTTTGTGCTATTCTTGCTTTCTTGAATTTCCATTTGTATTTCAGAATTAGCTTGTCATTTTATAACATATACATATATTAAATCATCACACTGTACAATTTAACCATGTAAAATTTTATTTGTCAATCATACTCAAACAAGTTAAGAAAGAAAAAAGATTACCATAATTAAGTTGTCAGTTTCTACAAGAAACCAGCTGATAATTTTATAGGGATATTTTAAAACTCTATATAAATTTGTTGATCATTGCCATATTAACAATATTTCTTTTGATTTATGAATATGAGATGTATTTTAATTTCTTTAAGTCTTGTACTGGCTCTGTATAATGAATTGAAAATCTTCCCATACCTTCTTCTGTATTTGGGGAGGACTTTGCAAAAGATCATTGTCATTTTTTTTTTTCTAAATATTTAGTGGAATTTACCAGCCAAGCCATCTGGCTCTGAGATTCTCTTTCTGGGAATTTTTCTAATTACTATATTTTATAATTGATTCCAATTTTTCCATTCCTTAAATAATTTTCAGTTGTTTGACTCTTTATTGAATTTTTTCAGTTACATTTAAATCATCAAACTTCTTGTGTTCCAGCTATTTTTTATATACATTGATAATCATTTTTATTTCTGTAAGTCAGGTAATAATTTCTCTTTACTGATTTTATAATTTTAGTTTTAAAATATTTTTTCATCAGTTAGCTACTGTTTTGTTAATTTATCTTTATAACAATCAATCTTTCTTTTTCTTTTATTTCTTTCCTTTTGCTTTTTCTTTTTTTTTTAAGCTTCTTATGGTAGCTGTTTGTTGTTATTGTAAAGTTGGTGTTCTGAGCTAATTCTGAAAAGTTTATTATTTTAAATGTGTGGCCACTGAATTCTGTGATTTGTAGCTCAGTGGTTAGTTTATGATTAGACATAAATTTATTGCAATGCTTGAAATCAGTTTTAGCCAAGGGATTCTGTGTGCACGTCAAGGCATGATTGAAAACTCAACCAGGCATTTTTAACTCTACCTTAATCTACACTTTCTTCATGTACAAAGTCTCAAAGTTTACCACATTGAGATCCCAAGGTCTTTTTGAATCTTTACTGAGCATTTTCATAACACTACATAAACACATGGTCTAATGTCCCAGGAAGTATTTTTAAAGACCCTTATGTACATTTTCTTCCTCAGCTGTTCTTTTTAAAATTTTGTTTATTCCACCCAACTGTTACCCACCACCTTATATACTAGCGATATTAATCAATTATCTCTACATTTTCAAAAAAATACCTCCAAGGGAAAAGTCTGTTCACATTGCGAAGCTCTGAGTTGGGTTAAATTTAAATAGTCTAATAAATTTTAATTTCTTGGATCCAACAAGCAAATAAAACAATGATACTATCTGAGATTGGAGCTTAAAGTAACTCTAAAAGCATTCAGCCCTCTCCAGTGTCTGCCAGCCATCTACTTTTTGTCATGACTGCAAACTGGTTTTAAAGGTCACTGTGGCTCTGGAGACAGAGGAGTGGGAATAGGCAAGTAAAAATGTCACAAGCTCACTGTTCCTGCTTAGTTTCAGCTGATTTTCTTGAAAAATGCTTTCCATATTTTTTAACACTTTGCTTAATTTCCAAATTTATGAATAACCAAATTCTTATAATTGTCAATGTTGTCATTACTTTCATGGAGATAGTTTTTTTTTTTTTTTTTTTTTTTTTTTCAGAAGTTCTTCTTCCATTTTCCATATCATTATTCTTAACTGCAAAGATAAGTTAGTATTGCTTTCTAAAGACCCCTTAAGTCTAAAATAGGTTCTCAAAACGTATACCTTCAGGATACTTAGTAATTATTATACTCATGATATTTGTAATTATTTTTGAGACATCCAAGTTTATAAGTTAGAAGAAGGCATTGCTTTTCTTGATCATTAATGTACTACCAGTATAAGTACAGTGCCATCCATGTAATAGGACCATAGTAACTACTTTTGATTTAATAAGTGAATGAATGAATAAATGAGTTTGAGCATCACTTAAAAGCATATTAGTAATCTCTATTTGAATGATTATAACACATCAGGAGATAAACAATTTAGGATCAAATCAACAAAAATTTACCAATCCATAATGACTATTCAAAGAAAATAGCATAGGATAGATCTTTTAGTAATAACTAACAACCCCAGAATTGTAATGAGAATCCAACAATAAAGCTTTTTTCACTTATGCCAAATGTCAATCAATGTTCACCCATTGTTTTAATCCATGTCATCTTCAAGTTAGAACTAAGTCTGACAAAGAAGTGTTTATTTTCAACATTGCTACTTTGTATTAAGAAGGAAAAAAAGACATTGCTAAGCATATCTGACTCTTAAAGCTACTCTTAGAAATATCACATATTATTTCTGCTCACATTTAATTGACAAAGGTAAGTCACATAGGCAATACCAATTCAAGAGAACAGGTATGCATAATATTCCAGAATAGAGGGGTACGAAGTCACATGGGCAAGGTAGCTTTCAATGGAACAGGAAAAAAAAAATCTGCCAAGAGGAAAAACAACTATGTGTGAACAATAGTATAACCCACTACAATAATATTGCTCTCCAGCCTAATGTTAATTCTGTTAAATTACACTAGATCTGATCTTGACATGCTTGCAAGTATATAAGAAAAATACACTTTACTGGGATTTTTGAACATTTTATTTACTTTTAGAGAGAAGGGAAAGGACAGATAAAGAGAAGGGGAGAAACAGCAATGTGTGGTTGTCTCTGCCACATCCCCAACTGGGGACCTGATTTGCAACTCCGGCATGTGCCTTGACTGGGAATCAAACCAGTGACCCTTTGGTTCACAGGCCGGCACTCAATCTACTGAGCCACACCGGCCAGGACATTTACTGGGATTTTTAAATGATGGCAACATGTTAAAAGTATCCTATACAGTGCAAGTTCCCTTACTGGTAATGTTTGACAACTGAGCTTTAAGGTACATATATACACAGTGACTCTACCATATATAAAAACAATTCACTGTAGAGATTTGTTCACAGTTCATTAAACAGCTGTTCAAAACTGGTTTGAAACTTTCCAAAGCATGTTTAAGATTTGTAGAAATTACACCTTGGATATAAAAGTAAAGTAAAACATTACTTTGATTCCTGACATATCTGGAATGGAAACACATCAATCACCCACAGCTTGAAGTACAAGATGAAGTTTAGTGCTGAGGAAGTCTGCTTAAAAATACTATCTGACAGGCATATCATTAACGTCTTTTTTCTTGTTAAAAATAAATTTTTTTCAATTAACATTTATACTATAATCCTTAGAATGTATGTTTTTCTGCAGTTAGAAAAAAAAAGCACCTCCTGGACAATAACTTGACTGTTTTATCTATAAATGATTTTTTTTGAATAAGTATTTTCTAAATCTCATTTTGTTATGCTGTTAGAAAAAGGAACCAGATGGATTGATAAAAAATTTTTCTTTGGTCTTGCATTTATTCTTGTGTTATGCTAGGTGACTTGAAGGACACAACTGAAATATGTAAAGTAATTCTTGCCCTGAGGTAGATTACATGTAGAATAGTAATTTTAGGTAAAATTAAACAATTTTTAAAAATTCAAAAATCTATAGTGAAAATTATGGTTGGAGATGTTTCATTCAAGTCTCAGAATCTTTTTACTCCAAATTTAAAGGTGGAAAAACAAATAATAAAATAATAAAAATATTTGTATATATTATTATATGTATATATTTATTATTATATTTTATATTATTACTCATATTATATACATGTATAATATTTCTTGCCTAACCTCTTTGTTTCTCATACATTATATAGATACTATAATTGCACATATGTTATAATTAACAAGAATGCAAAAGACTTTCATAAACTTCTGTTTCATCCTCAGAAGAATCCTAGCAAGCAAGAGGGTAGGAATTTAACTTCCAACTTGGGGCAGGAAGCCAATGAAAGAGGATAACTTCAAATGAATAAAATAATATATAACAAATAAGATGGTAGATGTACTACTGAAAGCAACACTTAGAGTTAACTTGTATTGCCAAAGAGATAAAATTACAAAAATAAAGAGTTAAAGATCAAATTTAGGAAGTTATAAAACAAACAACTGAATAAAACCATGGAAGAAAGAGAATCCAGAAGATCAAAGCAAAGCATAATGATATAGAAAAGAGACAGATGGAAAAAAACCCCGACAAGTTGGTATTTATAAAACATCAAAAAATATGAAAAGCTCTAGACAGATTAATTCAGGAGAAAATGAGAAGGCACAGATGAAAATTATTAGTAATAAAAAGAGACATATAATACAGATTTTGATGAAGTACAAATTAATAAATATATGGCATAGATGGCCTAGTAAACAAACATAATTTTAAATGCACAATTACAGAAGGACAGTAATAGACTGACAGATAAGGGTCCAAAGAAGAGTATTTGAGTAAATGGTGTTGGGATAACTGGTTATCCATTTCATAAGAAAGAGAGAAAGGAAGAAAAAGAGGGAGGAAAAGAAAAAGAAAAGCCTTGAACATATACTATAATCTAAAGCAGTCCTAAATGTACAAATGGCCTAACTGTAAAGATAAATCTATAAAACTTTTAGAAGACAATCTAGTAAACACAGTTACGAATTAATTGAGTGACTGTGCAGTTTAAATATAATACTAAATGTAAAAAAAAAGATGAAATTTACAAATTCTACTACCTTAAAAACGAAGTACATCAAGTTATTAAAATATATTTGCCACATACGTAATAACTAAAATATCAATATCCAGGACACAAGAATCCCTTTAATTCAATAAGAAAAATAAAAGCGCAAAAAAAAAAATCTAGGCAAACATAATGTACAGGCATTTCACAAGGAAGAGAAAGAAAAATGGCTGATATAAATACAAAAATATATTCACTCTCCATATAATGTGTAAAACAAAAATTAAATACCTTTGATTTACTAGTTCACATTACTAGTTAACAAAAAGTCACAACAAATTTTGTGATAATGACCTATTCTTTTCTGTTCTGATTATTAATTTGTGCAACAATTTTAAAATACTTTGGCATTATCTAGCATGTGGACATTATCATGTCCTCTGACCCAGTGATTTAATGATTAGACATCTTACCTAAGTAATACTTAAACTTATGTGCAAGGAAACATGAATAGAAATGTTAAAGTAACATTGTTCTTAAAAGCAAAATGCTAGAAATAGTCTAAATATTCATTACATTAGGACAGATAACTATATTTTAGTGTATTTGTCCCATAGTACAAAGCAATGAAAGCAAGTAAATGCAGCTTCTATCATCAATATTGGTAACCCTTAGAAGCATCTAAGTCAGCAGGAAATTCATAAACACATTAACCAACACACAGACTAATAAAAGGACTTTCCTCATTACCCCAGAAATACATTTTATGTACTCCACAAACATATTTTTGTTTCCCTCATCACTGGTATAAATGCTAGGCCAGAATTCCAAAACCATCATTTTTATTTATTAAAAGAATATAAATTTAGTTAACAAGAAATTGTGTCTTTTTATGCAGTAAAAGGGAGAGTTCTTGGTTTATGTTTGTGCTTTGTTTTGTTTTTAGAAATGTTCCTCCAGGGAAGAAAACAACAACAAAAAGCAGATGGTTCATCTCTGCTCCATGATGTTTGAGACTTTGGCTAAAATAGCTTGGATAACAGGAGGTGGCTGGACCAGCTTGGTTGGCAAGACACGTAGAGACTTGTATTTTACAGGAAGCATAGTGGGGCTGGAATGTCCATGATGGCTTCTTCACCCACATGTCTGCTGCCAGGGCTGGTATGATTGGAACACCTAATGAAGAGCCGGTATTGCTCTGCTGTAGTCTCTTTAAGTAGCTAGATTGAGTTTCCAGATAGGTTGGTGGTCTCAGGGAATGGGAGCTACTACATGGTGGCTGGATTTCCAAGGAGTAAATATTCAAAAAGGCTCAGGAGAAAAACCACAAAGCTTCTTATTATCCAGTTCCTGAAGACCCAGAATGGGACTGGTCATACATTGGATTGGTCAAGCTATTTATTAAAACCAACTCAGATGTAAGGGAAGAAAAGTTAAGTTCCACCTGTCCTTGAATAATTAGCATAGATTCCAAAGTCATTTTTAAGCTACCATGATTTTTTTTAAATGAAAACATATCTTGCCTTTGCAAATGTTATATTAACATATGACCAGAGGAACATGTTGGTGTATATACTCAAGATCACATACAAGTGAGGGGCCTCAAGCTTAATCTTTATAGTTTAAGAGTGCTTCTGATTTTGCTAGAAGCCCAATGCATTAAGAAACATGTCATAAAATAAGCCTCTGGGCACAAACTCACTAGCTTTGGCAGAAAAAAAAAAGGGTTAGATACTCACCATAATTCCCTTGTATTTTGCCTCTTCTTTATATTAAACTACTGGAGGCAAAATGTATTTCCTGTAGTTTTAATTAGAGACTTAGCTTCTTATTGTACAGATGGAGAAAGAATGTTAATATATTTATGCCTTCCAGGTATAATAGACATCTCTTATTTTGATAATGAAATAATAGGTTAAATATGTTAATTTTTCTTATCTTTGCATCTAAATGCATGATTTATATCTAATCAGTCTAAGGCATCCATTAGCCATGTGGTGGCTTGAGAGCATTGGAAAGGAATAAGGATTATTCTAGCAAGCTTACAAAGGGAGTTATAATTTCTGACATTCAAAAAGGACATCTAAATTATGCAGCAGTACAATAGGCTTTCAAATAGCATTTTTGTGATAAATTATTGTTCTGATTTTTTTTTTACCACATTACAAAATATCACAGAACACATCTGCCAGAAGAGAAAAGGTAGATTTGATGGAGATGAAATATTAACCCCAGGCCACCATCTATGGATTAAGTAGAGATTTGTGATAGGAGAGGCTGGCTGTTTGATAGGCACTTCCCAGAAGAAACACCGTTTCTTCTGTCTTAACCAAAACTTGGTTGGACTGTCATAAAAGTTTAACTCAAGCAATTCCTGTTTTGTTTATCCTGGAAGGAATTTGGAAGTTCTATAAGCCTGGAGAGTGATGCAGAACATACCTATATTGAACATGGTGAGAGTTGAGTGAACTGGAGCCATGGTCCAAGTGGGTAATAAGGTAAAACTCAAAGAGATCTCAATCTATAGATCCGTGTGATGAAGCCAACCAGCTGCAGATCACCGCAGAGCCCAAGAACAATGAAAGTCCTCAAAAATGGTAAACACGTGTTATGTTAGTCACAGGCTTCAGAAGCAGAGGCAAGGTGAATGCCCAAGGACAGGACTAAGCAGCTGCACGGCAGGCTGTCCCTAAATATTCCACATTAGAGATCAGAAAAATTTCAGAGTCCATCACGTAGATTCAGTGATGATGGCCTCATGAATTATTCAAATGCACACCCCTTCTCCAGACAGGGAGAAATTATTTAGAAAGGATTGTTGGCCGGAGGCATACAACTTAAGGGACCTAAAAGTTTTACCTAAAGGAATTGAAAATTTACCTGAAAGACTGAACTATCATGTCAGATAAGATTAAAGTTTAGTTCTCTCCCCACTATCTAGAAGAGACTGACTCCAAAGCCTGCTTACATCAAATTTAGACAAAAAAAAAAAAAAAAGAAAAGAAAAGAAAAGGTTTTGCACTCACAAAAATGTCTAAATATATTATTCTCCAATGTGTACATTTTCCTATTATTCTTTACACTCTGTGATCTGTTTTGCTATTGTTTTTTTCCACTCTATTTCCATATATCAGTTACTTGCTAAGTTAAGACACTTAAATATCGCCTAGAACAGTGCTTTTTTGTGAGACCTCTGGACTAACAATATCAGCATTACCTAGGACTTGGTTGAAAGTGAAAAACAGCAGGCTGTCCCCTATACCACTGGATCAGAAACTCTTGGGAGTGGAACCCCAATATCTGTGTTTAACACATCTCCCAGATGATTACTAAAAGTTCTAGAACCACTACTTCAGGAAAAGTTTAATTTCATTTATATACATTGTCTTCAAAGTTTCCTCAATTAGGGTCTCCTCCAGTTACTGTTTGATATATCATCTTTGCTAAAATATGAAAGGTAAAAAGGGAATCAAATCATGGTGATGGAAGGAGACTTGACATTGAGTAGTGAAAACACAATACAATATACAGATGATGTATTAGAGAATTGTATGTACACTTTGAAACCTATATAATTATATTAACTGATGATACCCCAATAAATTTAATGAAAAATATTAAAAATAATAAAATATGAGAGATAACTTTTAACTCTAACATGTTAGAGTTTCAGATAGTCTCTAATCCCTTAGCTGCTTTCATTAGTGTTCTTCAAATCAGCCTGCGCTAATGGGCAAGATAGCCAGGTGAATAATTTCTGTTTTCTTAGATGTCTCTTTCAATTGTATTTTTGCTCCTTGGTGTATAGCTGTGTTCAAGGTATTTCCTACTTTATTTACACTGTAGCTTCTAAATAAATGTTATCCTGGATGAGTTGTCTTTATCCTGTTACTACTCTCTTCTCAACACCCCGGAACCCCAACTCTGACTCAACCACTCCACTTAATTTTCTTAAAGTTTTCTAATGTCCTATTTAAATTATATACCAATATACCAATCTATTTTTACCTAGATTTCACCAGATTCTATGTGGCATTTGATACTTCTCCCATAATCTTCAAATAACTACGTTTCCTAGGCTTTCACTTACATGTTGGGCTACCCTTTCTCAGTGTCTTTAATGAGTTCTCTGTCTAGCTCCATTTATTGTAGTATTCCTTAAAGATATCTTCTGGACCTTTTTCTCTTTTTATTTTAATTGACTCTTTTGGGTGTCCTCATGCAACCCGGAGTTTTATTATTTGTGCAATAAATTATGTCAACATCTGTATGTCCAAAACTGTTTTCATTTTGAGTCTCACATGCAAATATCAAAAATCCACTGGATTATCTTTTTATAAAATATCCATATATTTTATCAATCATTTATTCTAAAAATATCCATGACACTTTTATTGTAGAAATATATATATTTTTAGAATAACATAAAACTGAATACATAGGTCATGTATAATACTATCATCCAGAAATAACCAGTGGACACACACACCTGTAGCCCTTGCTTTGAAAGCATGTTATATATTTTTTTCACATAAAATGTTATTGTTTAGAACCCAAGTATCTTAATACCCACATGCAAAATGCTGTAACTACTTATGCATAAGCTTCAAATCAAGTAAATTAGACAATCTTCATAGAATAATCTACTTATCTGACTGTTACATACACTTGGTTGCATTTAAATTACAAAGGGGAACATGCAGCAAAATACAGATCTTTCAGTTTCAAAGCCAACACAACATTGCCCTTGAGTTACTAGAGATAGTTTTTCATAAATATATATTTCCTTCTGGGAACCAATACACTCACTGTCGAAGAACAGCAGAGAGCTGCACTGTGACATTTAGTGAAAATTCAGTTTTGAAATGGAAATGCGATTTCAAACTATTACCTCACTTCCACGCAACTTAGAAAAACACCATTGAAAACTGTTTATTCAAAAGTCTGAGCATCAGCATAAATTGTCCTGAGATCAATGTTATTCTGAGAGGTATGTGAGTATGAGTCTGTGTGTGTGTGTCTGTATGTGAGTATGTTTTTATACATATATATGTATATAAATAAGTGAACAAACAAAACAGAAATAGACTCACAGATACAGAAAACAAACTGGTGATTGCCAGAGAGGAGGGGGTTGGGGGATTAGGTGAAAAAGATGAAGGGATTAAGTGCAGATTGGTAGTTACAGAATAGTCATGGGAATGTAAAGTACAGCATAGAGAATATAGTAAAAAATATTGTAATATCTATGTATGGTGCCAGGTGGGTACTGGAAATATTAGGGGGAACACCTTGTGAAGTATATAACTGTCTGACTACTATGGTTTACACATGAAACTAATACAAAATAATATTGAATGTAAACTGTAACTGCAGCCTAAGTGTCCATCGGTAGATGAATGTATAAAACAACGATGGGACATTTACACAATAGAATTCTACTCAGCCATAAAAAGAGAAAATAATTTTAATGTTTGCAACAGCATGGATGGGCTTGGAGACCATTAAGCTAAGTGAAATAAGCTAGTCAGAGAGAGACAAATACCATAGGATTTCACTCACATGTGGAATCTAATGAACAAACTGAACTAACAAGCAAAATAGAGACACACTACAGATAGACAGCAGGCTGACAGGTCTGTGGGGGTGGTTATTAGGTGGAAGGATCGAGCAAAGAGGAAAAAGGACTCATGGACGTGGACAGCAGGGTGGGGATTGTGGGGGAAGGAGGGTAGAAGAGGGATAAACAGGAATAGAAAACATACAGTAAGTATTAAATAAATAAATAAATGAACTACAAAAATATTTTAACTATGAATTAAGCATTTTTGTTATTTCTAAAATTTTAACTTAGCAGCAAATGTATGGCTAGACATAGATCATCTCAATGTCGTAGGTGATGTCTAAAAGCCAAATGTCAAAATGTCACTGAACGATGGGAGCTCTGAAGGAAATGCTAAAAGGATCAGCTAAATGAAATGTGGGTCATGGAATTGGGAGAGGCATTCTGGAGACCACTGTTTCTTTTAAAAACCTTTATACTTTACATCGCCATGACTGTTTTACAACTGCCAATTTGTATGTTTTAATCCCTTCACATGTTTTCTGCAGTCCCTCAGTAAAAGGAAGTGTTTCTTGAAAGTTTATGCATGGATGACTTGCACTTAAAAATTAAAGTCACCCTTTATAGAGAAATACATTTAATTTATGTTTTCTACCTAATTCAATACAAATTTCTTTTTCTTTTTTCTTTTCTTTCCTTTTCTTTTCTTTTTTTTTTTTTTTTTTGTAATTATTTTAGAAGAGCAAGCAAAGTGCAGAGCAGAAAGATAAGTAATTCTGGTCACTGTTCTTAAGAAGTTCTATACAGTCTGGAGAAGATGAGGCAAATGTAAAACTAATATAAGTTAGAGATGGAATGTGATCGTTGACAACACAGTAGGCCTAACTCCTCTTTGTCACCGAACTCCATAGTGCTTGAAGAGAAAGTCACATCTGAATTAAGTATGGATGTATAACTCTCCTGGGTGTGGCTATTACATAGAGAAAATCATTATATCCATGGAACCAGAGCTGAAGCCCAGCTTCAATGCAAGATAGGACCAATGCCATGCAGCTGCATGGTCCTGCTTCCCTGTGCCTCAGTATAACGTGAATTCCCGTCTCACATCTTTTCTCCGCCTGCCCTAATCTGACCCAATTTCTAATCCCTCCCTTCTCAGCTATGGCCTTTTGTTCATTGCAACTGAACATCAATTATAAACAAATTCCTAGCATCCTGAAACTTCCCAGAATGTTTGCTTTACCTCTACCTCTTTGCCCTTAAAGAAACTTGAGTGTGCACTTAATTCTCCACTTCCTTGTGGCACCTTTTGTTTTATTTTATACTATTGTAACTATTATGATTATGTCCCGCCTATCTTCCTAAACTAAAATAATATTTTTGTTTCTTTTAGAGTTATATCACCATTCAGATAAACCACTTACTTTCCTTGTTTCCATGAAGTGCCAACCTCTTGCTGATTCTCATGCATTCAATGAAAACTTGTTGCTTTAATCAAAGTCTCACTTTTCCACATTGCTGTTCTAACTCTTGGTAACATCAATATCCACATAGGAACTTGAGACAATACTCAATTGTTCAGTTTCTTCACTTTCCTACCTTTAATTAAATTTTCCCCAAGTTTTCTTCATCTATCCTCTCTTATAACAATACTCTGAACAATTATAACCATCAAGACAACTTCATAATCAAACTTTTAAATGCAAAAGCCCAAGCCTTCATAAATTGAAAAAAATTACAAAGTAAACCTATTCTTTTCATTTGCATTTTTATATACTCTCAGTTCAACTCTTCTACCACTTCGTTCACATTATATTCTCCCTTCTATTAATTCTACCATTTGTTCATAATTCACGTATTATCTATTTCCTCACTTTATCTTCTTTACCGAGGAGCTTCGACTCTATGGTGCATCAGTGCATTACTCCTAGATAAGTTTACTTGAATCCACTCCCTACCCTTTCCTTATCGCCCTGTCTCTATATTGTTTGCCTTCTAAATGCCCAACTCTGAATGAACTTAAAAGAAAGAAGAATATGTTACTTGAAAATATGCCACTTCGGCAGATTCTTTTGAATTAAAGACACTTGAGAAACAGCAGATGCCAGAAAGACACTCCAACCATTCTTTTTCTTCCTGAAAGCAGGGAGAGCATAATTCACATGGAACAGTGCTCTCCCTGCCCCAGGAGGAAGGAAGACATTCTTATAACTGGGGATAAGAATTTGGACTCAAGAATCTATATATATATATATATATATATATATATATATATATATATATATATATATATATATATAATTTAAAAAATGTGTTAAACTCTTATTTTCGTAGTTACTTCTGTGCCACCTATTACTCCTAACCCAACGTCCTTTGTCTTATTAATTCTTCACAAAATCATTGTTTCTTTGTCTAAAAGTTTTCCTTCTCTGGTCACTTCTCCAAGTCATTATCTTGTGAAGGCTCCTATGTACATGTAAAAATTTAATAAAAATGTGTATGCTCTTTTCCAATTAATCTTTCTTGCATTAGTTTAATTCTTAGGCCTAGCTGGAAACTTCAAGAGGGGAGAACAGAAGTTTTTTTCTCCCCTACAAATTCAAAAATGTGCCTTCCTGGGCCTTTTATCAAGCAGCTGAATCACAAGTCCATTCAGCATCTCCAGATTCAAACAATCTTGCAACACTGTCGATCATTCTGCTATTCCAGTCATATACCCAGTTTTTCATTTCTGAGAAAATTGTATCTTCTTTCTTCAGATACTTGTTATCCTAACCTCTCTGCCATCTCTGCTGAAGAGCTTGTCTCACACATGACTGAGAAAACCTAAATCATTAGATTCTAACTCTTCTATTTTCACCTACAAAAACCAATCCAGGCAAGGCTAACAATGACCTCCAAATTGCCCAATCCAGGATTCTCCTTTCTATCTGGACATTTCATGTCACACAGTTGCCATAGTCAATCCTGTTGACCGATTACTCCTGTAATCATTTCATGTCTCTTGAATTTTGTACTACCAGGTTCTCCTTGTGCTTCTCTGAATTTTTTTTTTTTCTTTGGATGAACTCTATATATTGAAACTCCCTAGGGTCCTGTTCAATATCACTTCATGTTTTCCATTGTCTTCATAACACATGGTTTGTAAACATTCTTGCATGATTTTTTCACCTGTTTAATGCCTGTGCCCATAATGTCAGAAACTAATGTTGCATGTACTTCACTTAAGGTGGTTCTCGTCTTCTTATAAATTCTAATCACTTTGTCTCTATTGCATTACATCACACAGGGCATTACACATAAAAGATACATTTGTTTGTTAAATGAAGAAATATTGGACCATTGTGACCCTATTACAACAGCAATATTTGTTTCCACATAGATAAAAGCATAGAGAAGTCAATGACTTGCTATATCTGCTGGTTTTTTTTTTTCCACAATTTTTAGAAATAATAGGATTTTAACTGCTTATTTCTCTCACTGAAAGTAACCATATCCTGCTATCACACTCTTCTTATCTGAAAGTTGTAAATAGCAGTTTTTTGTTCTTCTCTTGAGATATTGTACCTATTCTAACGTTAAAGACATTTTTACCTGCTTGCTAGAAGTGGGAGGCTCTGCTCCCAGGAAGAACCTGATTTCACTTCGGTGCCCACAGGGCATCTGACATCATTCATTTTGATCAGGCCAGTTAAACCATATTAGTCATGCTACATGCCACATGATGCAGGTTAATTTCCTCTAACGGATGTGTAAAAATTGTCAACATTACCCTGGATCTCAACTACATTCTCCTTCAGGGAACTATTCAGCATATCTTCTCCCAGTTGAATATTTTCTATAAATTCCCTACATACTTATATAAGAATATTCCTATAAAATATTATATCTAATATGTGGTTAATTATAGGGATTACCTGAAGTATAGTTAAATATAAGTTGTGAGTCAAAAATTGAAATGTTGACCCAGTTCACTTACTACTTTCTATTTGTTTAGGCAGGATTTTTCTTTTTCTATATTTCTGCTGTTACTATTATATACAATATGTAGAATCAGACATGGGGAAATTATAATTGATTTTATTTAATTTATAATTTTATATTCTGGAAGTTGAAGCTTTTAAGTATACTGCACCCTCTGTTATTATCAGAATGGGGTACCTCCTGCTTGGTACCCATACACTGTCTGGCATAACCATTCCCAAAGCAAGAAATAAAATATGAAAATTGGAGCAAGTAAAAGAAAATTATCTGTTTCTATAAACAAGTTTCCAGATTCATAGCTTAAACCAATTTCTCCTGCAGGTAGAACCACTTTAATCAATGTCTCTGTTATTGATCTCCATTTGAACTGGTGTGTGATAATATTTTTGTCAAGGAATTTTGTCTTAGGTCTTGGTTCATAGCAATATACTATGTTAAGTTCATGTAGAAAAAAGATATCACTAAAGTTATTTTAAGAATAAAATATTTTAATATATAAGGATGTGATGTTTATAAAACTGTCAAAAGAGCTCAGACAGGCACTCAGGGCAGACTCTACTTTCCAAAGGAGCTACAATCCCTCTCCAATCAGAGAAAAGGTTAGTAGGAAATTGCCATTGGATCTACTGTGTACAAAATCAGTCATACACTCTATCTACTTTTTGGTAAACTGAGATCCGAAAACCATGACCACCACAGCCACAAGTGTGTCTTGACACACACAAGCTGGTGATAGACACTTGACACTGATTCTGGCCCACTAACTGACACAATCACCCCATAACACACACACCCTAGACACAATTCATTGGAAAACTGCTTCACGCAAAACTAACTCCACACTCTTGCTTTCCAGAGGAAAAGAGCTAACATAGCAAGAGTGTTGCCTCTGTTCCACTTCTGCCTTCTGAGGCTCCAATGAAAATATTGGTTTTAGATTTACGGCGCGCAGAGCAGGAAATGAGAGTAGCTGTTACATGACATGGACCAAATCACCTTAAATATCTTTGTGAAGAAAAGCGCTACTAAAAGAGAGTGGGTATGATAAATCCATTTGAAAAAGTCAATCACAAATATACCACTTCACAAATATTATGATTTTGAAAAGAATTAATACACCATGTGGAGTACTGATTAGTTCTGTATTCTTTTAACTCCTCCTATACTAAAGTACTTGAATTTCTTTATTTCCCTCAGCTTGCTCTTGCCTTTTCTCTTTCATATTAATCTTCAGAATCCAGTCACGTTATTCTCTCCCTACATCCTATTTATTGATCTACCTATGTGCTTCCAGAAGCTTTTTTATTGCCAACATCACTTACCCTCACTCCCTCCTATATGTTCCCAAGCTCTCAATGAAAATTTCTATCATAAAATGGTCACCTGTTAACCTACCTATATATTCCAATAGACCATAAAGCTGTACCCAGTGTGATGGTAAATGTTATCTGAACCTATGTTCAAATGCTATTATCAAGCTTTTTAGTGCCATTTAAATATCAGTTATTTTTAACACACTCCATTATATTCAAAGTGCTGTGTTACTGATTGCTTGCCCTCTGTTTTACATTTATGTTTTGTGACTTGTTAGGATATCCAAGTTTTTAATAGAATTAAGAAACTTGAAAGATAAAGAAGCTTTTACCTCATTCCACCCAAATTGTTAAATCAATTATTGTTTTAAGAATTAGCTTATTTTATAGTAAAAAATGTTACTGGCTCAAGACAAAATCAAAGCTGTCCTTCATTCAGAAAATTGCCTCCATCAGCACCACCCCTACTCATAACTAACAACCAATACCGAGCATCAGATCATATGGGATGAACAAACAGTCTCCGGGTGAACTTGGAGGTTATGCAAGCGGAGATACATTTAAATGCAGAAGAACTAGGTTTATTAGAATGTATGGCACTCACTGCATTTCCTCTGCCAGAAATCCCACCCCAGCTCCTCAATCCCTGACTCCTACTTGTTGAGGAAACATCACCAAAATGCATTTTGCTTTGTATGTAGTAAAACTCCAATGATGTTAAGTTTTCTTTTTCTCATAATGAGATATTCTATGTAAAATGGTAGGACTTCTTTTTAAATGTCAGATTTTGATAGATTTCATAGACTGAGTTTTCAAAGCAAATAAAGAATTATTTATCGTGAATTGTTTGTATTTAGGAATTGCTTATATCTGTTTTTGCTTAGCTTTTGTTAAAATTCACAGGCAAAAAGCTGCAGAAGAAAATATTGGAAGAAGTTACATACTATTGGTATCTGGAGAGAATCCATCATAATATTTATAATATCATCATTATGGTTTTATGCACCAGGATCTTACAAGTGTTGCTACAGGGAATCAAAACCCCAGTTGGGATGGAAAACATCTTCACAGTAGAAAATAGAATAAAAAACATGCAACCATTCTATGAGCTAACTTTATGAGATAATTTCACCTAAACACAGCTATTGTTAATAATGGAAAGGCATTGGGAAAGGCAATAAACTGTGAATATCTTTCTACTATTAATAACCTATTATTGTAAAATAGCTAAAATTCTTATTCCAGTACTGAAAAGGATATATTGTTAAAGAGGAAAGGAGCCAACAAAAGAAGAAAGAAAAAAAAAACAAAAAACTAAAAACATACATATGGATTAAAGGGGGGGTAAGAATATTTTCAGTTTCTAGGTGTCTGAGGTGTTGGTGTGTGTGTGTATGGACTAGTAAAAATATAATTTAAAGAGAAGATATAAGACTTTCTATGTGATAAATATGATGTAATATCCTCTTGAAGGCAAAAGAATGAAGTAAATGTTTTCCTGAAACTCTCTTCTGCCAGCTCTACTTTTAATACATCAATGCAGAGTGCAGAAGAGACTAATTATATTTTAGATAAGATGATGGTTTCTTCAAACTTCAGTTTTAACAACATATGGCAACTTAAAGACAGTTTTATTGTTTTTTTTTTTCAAGATACTGTTCATCTATTTGTTGCCCATACCCATTAAGCTTCACCAAAAAACTTTACCATGAAAAAAGTTCTTCTACACAAAAACAGTTAAAATATTAAAGTCAATAACACACTCTAATATAAATATTTTTCAGTCACTACAGTACTTTACACGTGCGGCTATGAGTTATTGCTTATTTCAAAGTGGCCTGTAGTAGAATACCCATTGATTATAACTACTGCAATGCAAATATCTAATTATCTTTGCTATTTGATCAATCTCAGACATAAAAGAGAAGTCAGATAAAGAATAAAAAATGCCAAGAGCTTTGGACAACACTCTTTTAACATAAAAGTTGAACATCTATCCCAAATCTACAATTTTAAATAACTTGTCGATTATATATCCAATTTTATTTTTTAATTAATATTTTGTCAGTTAAAGCTTTATATGACTTATATTGCACATCCCACTAAATATTGGAAAATTCACATGATAATTATGTCCTAATGTATATTTGCTTAGTAATTCTCAATCTTTGAAATTCTGATTGATATTAAAAATGCATTCTATGATAATTTACTACGTCTTATCAATAACAATGAATCATGGCAATTAAAAAATGCTAACATAGAAAATACTGTACATAGTCTTATTTATTTCAAGGACCTTTCTCTAATACAGAACAAAATAAAGTTGAGAGAAAACTAACCAAATTTTAAGGAGAATGCTTAGTTGTGTGAACTGTATTCTTGTGTGGTGTAAGTGAAATGACTGCCCAGAGTATAATAAATACAATAAATTAGGAAAGGTGTTTTAGTCTTTAGGATTTTCTACCAAATGGTCTCTGTAATCATTAAAAACTAGCCTAATCTAGAAGTAAAATTAATGAAATCTAGCTGGATACCTAATGCACTTGACCAAAATGGCTTTAATATTTCCCTCAACTTGACAAAACTTGAGATAGGCTGCTATCTGATGCTTGACCTAGTTTCTTATAGCATTTACTTTAGAAAAATTGTAATGGTCTACCCCTTTTCTGCCCTTTCGTATATAAATTTTCATTTAAAAAGAAAAAAAAAAAAAAAAACCTCATCAGTTTTACAACCCAGTACTGTATTTCTCAAAGACCGGGGAGTCATCCTTTTGAAATATAGATCCCAGGGAATGTAGCACCCCATTTCCCAGTTTCTGTGGGAAGACAGCAGTATAACTTTTAGGAGCATCTCAATCTGTTTTGTAAAACTACCTTTTGTCTTGAAAATAGAAGAAAGTTGACTTCTTTTGGATAAAGCCAATTAGCAAACACAGGGGCCAACGATCCACAACTCCAACCCCAACGCCAGTTCCTAAACTCTCTCCAACCTTTTGCTTTAGTGAGGTTGTGTTCAGACTCGGTTCTGGCCTTTCTCTCCTATTGCAGTAGGCTTGAATAAAGTCTTCCTTGTCTGTTTAACTTTACCCAGTGCAATTTTTATTTGATGTACTCTAAGATAAAACTTAACCATAAACATCAGAAAATCAGGAGGGAAAGCTCTCTTTAAGTTATAACATACAGCTTTAAAAATATGTATAATAAATCTGTTTTGAGGCATGGTGAAGATTAAGCACTTTTTAAGCATATGAATTTGCCTTTCTATTTACTAAAAATTGGGCTAAAATGAAATGTTAAGGTGCAGAAACAAAGAAATGACTACCAATGTAGAGAACATAGTGACTGTGTCAGAAGGGTGATGTGAGAGAATTCATCAAATTTCATGAAGTGTATAGATGGAAGAGGAATGTGAGATACTCTAAAGCTAAAATTCCTAGAAAATACTTTGAGCATGTCTAGAGCATAGGGTCGTGAATATGTCAGTAGAACCATGATGAGGCTCTGGACTTCTATCCGAAATACTGACAGAGGACTGAATATAGACATGAGAATTTCCCTGAAGAGTAGTATTAAGCTATAATTTCTTAGAGATGATTACCAAGTTGCTATTTATAAGGCTAGTCCTGTGGGGGAAATATAATAAATAATTTTCTCTCACAGGTACTACATACTCAGTTATCTGTGATTATTCACTATCATGGGGATCTTTGTGCTCCAAAGTGTTTAGCTTTTAAATATTGCCTTCTACGTAATTAAGACCATCTTTCCATTCAACACCTCATGGTGCTTCCTTTAAAAAAATCATGTATTTATTTTGCTTGCCCACACAAATATACATTCTTTTTATTGAATATAGTTCTACTTTTTCCATTTTAAAACTTAATTGCAAGGGCAAATGCAAACTAAACATAAGAGGCTTAGTTCTCCTCTTATTTCCTTACTTGAAAATAAAAGAGTTTTCCCGTTTTGCTTAGAGCATTTACTTTAGGAAACTTGTAAAGTTAAGTGATTCCTCTCTTTGAAATATCTGCAAATATTTTAAAGAGCTAAATAATCCTCCTGCCAGGACCCAGAGATGTCTTTTTCAGAAACCAAGGAACCATCTTTAAAACCTAATCATCAGGAAGGATAGAAAGATAGAGTCCCTGCCTTGCCTATTCTGTGGAAGGCTAAGAACCCAATTTATGGGGGCCCTCCCTTCCAGGTTATTTTTCCTTTGGATAAAGACAATTAACAAACTCTGATAGCCACCCCAATTACCAGGTGACTCTAAGATAAATATGTGTGACAAATGGTGCTGTGAATCCTCTTACTTGAGAACGGTCGTTAATTATTTGAAAGCATGTGTGTAATGGATTGTATCTGCTTGGATATATAAAAGTGTGAGATTTCGTTCTAATTTTCCAGTCTCTCAGTGGATTGTCTGCAATATGCATCCCATTCTGGTTTAAAGCTTATTCAATAATAGGATTGTTTTATTTCCTTTCTACCTTTGAACAGAGATTTTCAGGGCTGGCAGACAATTTTTGTTATTTCCTCAGTAACCTCCTCTGGATTGTTGAAGATTTTATTCCCCAAACAAAAAGTTCATGAATGCACATCACATAAAATTCAGAAAATGTTTCAACTCAATACAAATAGCAAAACCCTTCTTTGTAGGCATATGTGTATTGATTGAGAAACCACTGGTCTGGAAGAAGAAATTAGGAGGGTCTCTTCTGCCACATAGTTATGCGATCATGGCCTAACTGAGTTACAGAATTTCAACCCATGTTCATCACCTGTGGTTTGGGAATAGACACATAAACAGTGAAAATGATTAGAATCTTTCTTTTGATGTTTTCTTCGCCACTGTTGAGAATGATGCTACGTTCATGCACTTCAACATCCATGAAACTCTTAAGGACCATTTGCCACCAGAGAGCCTATGAGAATGAAGTTAAAAAGACAAACAGTAGAGAAAGCAGAAGTAGCAAGAGAGAAACTTGGAATTCTGATGACATCCTTGGAGTATTTCAGTCTAATTCGTTAGACTGGTAGACCAATATTTCTTTAGCCGTATTGGTAATGTTTTATCTTTTTATAAGGAAAAATAATGTAAATTAATTTTAATAACTAAAATTCACATAAATGAAATATAGAAAAATACATTGTGACAAATATGAACTTTGAGCACTCTATTTACCTTTGCTTACCAACCTTATCTTTGTGATTCAGAAATACCCTGAAACACTTAATTGGTGTGATATGATTAACCCAGAACACTGCAGGCCCCACATTCCTTCAAAAAAGAAGAAATAATAAAAGATAATAAGAAAGGAAGAAAGAAAGAAAGAAAGAAAGAAAGAAAGAAAGAAGAGAGGGAGGAAGGAAGGAAGGAAAGAAAGAAGGAAGGAAGGAAAGGAGGGAGGAAGGAAGGAAAGGAGGGAGGAAGGAAGAAAAAGAAAGACAAAGACATTGTATTAGATTATTTTGAAGAAATTCTCATTATAATGTGAAACCAAAAAAAGAGAGATTTTAAATTGCTTGTTTTTTATTCTTTAACCTATTAAGAATATGTTATTTTCACTATAGATTTATATTAATCTAGCTACTTTTAAATGTATATGTGTAAATAATGAAAATCTCAAATATGCAGCTTAAGTAGAGATATCAAGGGGCATCTTACCTGGTGCCCAGGACAAACAAATCTTCCCTCAATGCTAAAGCCTTGTATTTGAGGTCTAAGACAGACTCCCACAATTAAACAGTGGATATTAAACTGCAGTAGTGAAAAGCCACCTTTAAGTTAAAATTATTTGAGTCGTATGTCCTCTTTTTTCTTTCTACATATATTAACCATATTTTTAACCCCTGTTTTCTCCAATTTATTAATTAAACATATTGCAGAGATTCTTTTTTTTCTTCTTCTTCACATTTATGAAAAGAGTTGAGAAACAATTCTCATTCTATTAGATTTGTTCTCCAAAGAGCCAAAAGTGTATGATCCAAGATGAAGGCAGAGTAAGTGGAAGCTACACTCACCCTTCCCAGGACCAAACTGGAGTTGCAACTAAAATATAGAACAATCATCCTGAAGAACCAACTGAAGATAGGCTGAAGGGAAGTGTTATAACCAAAAACTTACAAAAGAAGCTTGAACTTTAAATTTCCTGTACTATTCAAGAGTAAAAAATAGTATTCTCTTTCATCTTTTGAAACAGTTAAAAATATAAAAAATACTTCTTAGCTCTGGGGAAGTAAAAAAGCAGGCTGTGGGCCTGATCTGACCTGCAGCTGGAGTTTTTTGACTTTTAGGTTAACCAAAATGTAACCTCTTTCCCCTTATACTTTGGTTGCTGAATGCTTCAGGAACCCAGGCTTAAAGTAATCAGTGCTGTTGTAAATTGTATTCAAATGTATAGACTTTCTTGTTCACCTCCCGTTTTAGTGAATGTAGTCTCTCCTCTTTTTTAAGTCTCGATATTTTGTCTATTTTAAATTACCATGGCTAACATTTTAATTTTCATTATCTGCCTAAGGATTAACTTTGAGTGTTCTGTTTTAGACACACAACACACTATGTTTCATCTCGATAACACTACATGTCAATCTTCTGCTTCTTTTTTTCTGCCTCCTTCCATCTCTCTCTCCAAGGGCTTCCTTTCCTTCTGGCTCACACTGTATAACTAACTTTCCACTCATTTGTATAAAAGGACCTTTGTCCTTTTAAAGCAGAGCTTGTCATTTTGTAAGAGAAATGAAAGCGTAGAGAAAGACGGCCACAGAACGCTGAGTAGAAGATGAGATGGCGTAAGATGTGCTCCTATTACAGAAGTCACTGCCAGAGCTTTCTCTCTAAGCTCCTAGACAAAATAAAATAAAATAAAATCATGCAAACACTGCAGTTCTCTCACTAGGCCCTCAGGCAAATGTATGAGCCATTGCTTACTAGTAGACTGACTCCAGGACAAACCAGGGAAAGAGAATTAAGACTTGGATCCAGAGGAGTACTTAGCAAATGAGAGGGATCGGAATACATAAAGAAATAGGACAATGAATTATTAATAAACTAATTTGCTAAATATGGCCTTATAAGGTAATTGTTTTAGAAGGAAAGCCAGTTTTTATCAATAAAACTTAAGTAGAGAAGCAAAGATGCTTTAGTGAGTGTATATGAAAAAGGCTGATTTTTAATTTTTTCTGAGTTCATTATCAAAATTACTACCTTTGTTTTCAGCACCTGAGGTTAATATTAACTACAGAACCTGGAATTAGTAATCATTCATGATTACACACATCAAAAATAATGCATCAGAAGAAGGAACCTGAGAAAGTATTGACCGTCAGAGCAAGCTCATTCAGAGAGGACTCCGAAAGTCCTAGAATTAGATAACTTGGGTTGAAAATATGGGTCCAAGTTGACAATGGCTGTTTGATAATATTATCTTTCAGATGACTTAATTTGTGGATATCTGACATAATGGATTTGTTTACAGAGTAATTGAGATAATTTATGTGTTTACAACATATAATATTTGTACAATAAATTTCATTATATGCCTAGTTTCTGAGTACTCATAGTTTCTGAATTTTAATAAGAGCAAAACAATATAAAAAAAGGGACACATAATGAAAATTTTCTTTCATTTTACAAACATGGTTGAATTTAGTAGAAAGGTCTAAACATACAAGCAACCTCATCAAAAAGTTACTCCCCCTTAATGACATAGAAGTTTTGGAAAATAATTACAAATGAAACCACATATTTTTATTTAAATTCAGCTTAACTCATTTTGAACTGCAACAAATACCTAACACAAGGAGAAATTTAGATCAGGAAATGATTATAGTAAACTAGCTTCTATGTGTCTTTTTAGATTTGAAAATAATACTTATACTTGATTGAAAAGTGCCATAAAAGGGGGGTGGAGTCCATTAATTAAGGAAATTAAATGACCTTTATAATTTTAACAATAAACATTTTTTGGTTCCTTATTTATAAGTTAATTTTAATCAATAATATCATTATCAAATTATTGCACTGAAAATATTTGTGTTTACTTAGTGAATGGTTCTCCATGACACCCCATTGCATGATTCTTCTTACACATATGAAAGATTTCTTCAATAATTTCCTGCTGTTGTTATTTGTACCTCTTAGTTGTCTTCACTACCACGAGGAATTTAAACTGCTTCTTATAGTAGAATCATCCTTCTCAGGAAGAATCCCTCCTCAATTTTCTCAACTATCATTTAAAGTTCATTATGTCATAGTTTAATATTATATATCTCCTCTGAAGAAAGGCTTGTCTTTATCGCAAAGTGTTTTGACAATTTAAGAAAAAAGATCAATTAATCTATTTTAGAAGAATTTTAGGTAAGCAAGTTTAAACGAGAGAGACAGATAGGAGTCTAATGCTATATTGTACAATTCATCATAATTGGGACATGTTTGGAAAAAATATATAGAACGCTAAGTGCAACATTTTGTTTATATTTCAAACCAAATTTAATATAAAAACATATGCGTAAAATGTAAGAATGTTTTATCATTTGTACATTTTTATGTTTATGTAAAAGCATTTTTTGACAATTTAATTTTACAAAGTACAAATTAAGCCAAATAGTGGACAATAAGGTAAGGCCAATACTAGAAAACCTTGACATCTGTGATACCAAGTCTGGGCACCTACAAATCTTAACTCTATTCCTGTGGGTAGACTGATGCTGCTACAGAGTATATCCTACTGATGGATTCATAGAATTACTTTAGCAATTAGGTGTGTTATTTCTGATTTTGATGGTTTGTGCCAATTCACTCATTTTTGAAAAAACGCCGTTAAAAATAAATTGCAACATCTGCAGAACCAATAAGAAACCATAGAAAATCTATAAGTCAAAATATTAGAGATGCTTGGTGTTGATCTTTAGAAAGATAAAATAAGTAGGAAAATTTATATTTTAGTTACTTGAAAGAATTTTCAATAATGGTGCCAGAATTTTCCATGATATTGAGACATACAAATTCAAACTTTTCTTGAAATATATATACATATGTATGTATATGTATATATATATATATATGTGTGTGTGTGTGTGTGTGTGTGTGTATATATATATATATATAATTATACAGCAAAAAAGCAATATATAGCAAAAGTATTTGTATTTAAAAATATATATATTTTTTTTCCTGCATGTTTATGGTTAAAAGCTGTTTGGCATTAGCTTACTATTCTTAGGTCATATTTGGCACTGATTTTGAATTTTGATGTAAAAGGTTCTGGGTCACTAGAGTAGAAGCAGCCACTTAGGAGAAAAGAAAAAATAATAAATTTAAGGAGCAGGGTTAATGGAGGTATGCTATTTTGGCAGAAAATCCTGACAGTAATAGAACTGGACTACATACTTATAAATATAGCATTCAGTAAGAAAAGCTTAGTGTTAGCTCAAAGTAGTTAAAAATATCAGAAATATTGGCATGGACAATTGTGTGAAAATGTCAGATTTCTTTAAAAATAAATCTTCTTTAAAGATTAAGTGTAACTAAGTAAAAGTGTATAAATCAGGACAAAACTTATGTCTCTTGTGACCCGTGTGACCTTGAAGAAGTTGGTTAACCTTACTACCCTCAGCTACCTCACAATTCACAGAGATTTGCATGAGATTATATAAACATGGTACTTGGAAGAACATGTACTCAATGAATTAGAGCCATTATTATTACTGGAGAATAGACCACTTAGTTATTCAGGTATTCTGGCTAATTGAGAAATATCACACAGAATATGAACAGGATTCATTTTAATGCAATATCCATTTGACTAAAAAGTCACAAAATAAATTAGAAAAGGAGCACAATTATTAATTTTATAGTTCAAATAAAAATAAACATTTATTAATATAAATTATCATTTACTGTAGAAATTAAGATATTTCATTTAATCATTTTATGTTTTGTTTGGGATTAGTCTTTTTCCATATTTTATAAATTATTAAATTCTTTCATAATAGAATATCTCTATGAAAATATGTCAATTAGATCAATACGTGTACTAAATATTCTGTACATATAATTCCACAATCCACCTAATAGGGAGAATGTACAGATACAGTATCTGCTTATTTCATATATTTATTAGAATACCTGCTGGAATATAAGCTGCTTGTAGTCAAATACTGGATCTACATTATATTTTTGTACCTTTAAGGATATGACAGTTTTGAAATGTTTAATAAATAATTAAAAACCTGTTACTCTGCATAAGTATATACACATATTTATTCAAATTGTAATCAAATCAAGGATAGTGCAAATAAAAATTCTATGCCTTCTTATGACATATTTTATTGCTATCAGACTTGCACTTTTCTATCTATTAGAAAATATGAACTAGCTGGAAGTGTTTCTGAGAGATAATACACAAAGAGGATGAAGAACTAGGGATCTGAAGCTTGTCCCAAGTTTGTTAAATTCTGAAGCTGAGATGTCAGCAGTTGGGATTGATGAGATCTTTACTTCAAATATCTTGAAGGACATTCTTAAAGAACACAAGAATTTGTTCTGAGCCAAGAAAGAGTACAGAAGAAGGACAAGATCCAAATATCTTTCAGGTGGGTAGTATTTTCTTCAGAAAGAAATTGAAGATATTTATACTTCCCTTCTATAGAAAGCAATGAATCATTGTAACTGATAGTCCTAGGCTCACCGACAGAAGCCTTCTACTAAAGATCTTTGGATACAATATAAACTGGGGCAGCAGATCACTGAATCATTGGGCTTATTTCTGAAGCCTGAAGTTGATATAAAAATAAAGCTTCTGGGAATGGAAACTGTCTTCAAGAGATAAAATGCAATCAGAGGTGGTTATTTTTACAGGAAAAACAGATAGATCTTTAGACCATCACACCATTAACATGCAAGACTCTTTAAGAGAGGAAAAGAAAATCAAGATAGTCACTATCCAGAGAACACACAGAAGAAGTGCATTGGCATTTCTTATTGAAAAAGGAGAATAAATTAACATAGTAGGGAGACGAAGAAACATAAATGATGTAGAAACTGTAGGTAAGAGCCAGAGGCAGCTAGAGAGCCCTTTAATCAAAACTTATTTTCTCATTTCAGTAAAGAAAATGACACAGGGAAATATGAGTGTTACCTATAAACTCAAGAAGATAAATCAGTTGAGAAAGAGGTAAAAACCCAGTGAACAGAATACATAGGTGAAATATCCCAAATCATAATAAAGGATCTTGTAAATAGATTCTTGTCCTATTAGACATAATCATCGTTTCACTCTCTAGAGTTACAGAGTTAATATTTCAATAATTCTTTGTACTAAAATAATTCTGTTTCTTAACCCTGTCATAATCAGAATGTGAAGTTTGCCTATTATTCTCCTAAAAACGTCTTAATCTTATTCTTATCTTGTAAAATTATGATACATATATCTTAAAAAAGAACAGAAAATATACCTTAATTAGTGAATTGGCTCATAGGTCTGCCTGTAAGTTCTATTTAGCCAGAAGCTTTAAGATTAAAGCATTTTGCATTTACTTTCTATGAGTTTAGTATAAAAATAAAACATGTCATTTGATACATCTTCAATTTTAACTCAAATTTTTATATCTCCAGGTGGCCTTGTCAGGATATCTACTGAATTTTCAATGATTGTAACAAAATTAATTATTATTTGAATATATAATTTTATCTTAATGCATAAAAAAATAAAATTATTTCTTTCAAATGATAGCTTTTGGTTGGCTTTATTTTCTTTTTTAAAATTCCCCATTTGGATTTACACTATATTTGTCCTCTGCTATCTCCTCTTCTTTAGCCTATCAAAGAGCAATGATAAGAGAGAGTTTCAATAAAAATAATCAGGTCTGTTTGGATGTGACTATAATATACATTTTTCCTCTTCTTTTTGCATGTCTAACATTTAAAAAATATTATTGGCTCTAAGAATGAACTCAGAATTGACCATCACAATTTCTTTCTCTCTAGCATTAGGTACATATTTTGAAATATGCTTTTTTCAATTACCTTTTTTATTTAACTGTTATATTGTTATGTTGGGATTGTTTTGGCTAATATTCTCCCTTTCCTTTTTCTGAGTACATAATTCAAGCAGCCATAAAAAACAATCTATTAATCTTTCCGTTGTTTTCCTCTTTTTCCCTTATTTTTAATTAAATAATCATTATTATCCAAGAAGCCTAAGAACCCAGAAGATAAAATGTCAGGTAAAACTCCCAATGAGAAAAAATAGCAAACTCATGCATTTGACTTAATCAAGATGTTTCTTTAAAATCAATATTTATTGAAATAGTTGAATAGGGAAACATCACCAAATATCTGTATTATTTTGTTGTCAATTTTCTGGAAAACTTAAACTCAACAAACTTTGAATTGAATCATAACAAATCTAAAATATTTAGCTAACACATGTCATAATAGATCATGCTAAATCAGTGATTTCTAGACAGGAAATAGTTTGAAAATCATTTAGATGGTTTTTTTACTGTATCCGTATTTATAGTTCATCTGCTGTCCCTAATAAAAATGTAACACCTCATCAGCATTTTTATTCCTAGAAGAATGCATTTTTCTAAGCTTAACCAATGAATATAACCATTTGGTAGCCAGAATGTTTGATTATCATTTTTTCTATGCATACATATTTATATACTTCTAAAAGAGGATTGAAAAAGGGTTCACGTCAGTGATATTAGCATATCTCTCATTTTGTAATTCAATTCTAAACATAAGCCAGAGATTTTATACTTAAGTATATGTCTGCGTTCTCTATTTTATGTAAGCAATATTTCTGAGTGTCTGCTATATCTCAGAAACTGTTTTTAGTATTGAGGCCCATAGAAATAACATGTTTCTAAGTGGCCCCACCAATTGCTGTTAAAGAATTCACAGTCTAGTACAGTGCTTTTCAGACTTGCTCTCTCAAACCCCAAGATTAGGATGCAATTGGAATGGATATGGCCTAAACTTCAAGCTTCTAAAAATCTCTTGATGATTCTAATGTGCAGGTAAGATGGAGAACCGCTGAAAATGAAAGATATGTTACTGATACAGACCTCTAATGGAAGTAATTACAATCGACAAACTTGACAATTTCTCCTGACAGACTTGAAAAAGGAGTTTACCAAAGAGGTTGATTGAGTCTTGAGGGAGAAGGAGTCTCCATTAGACGGCTTGCAGAGGAATACTGAAGCGATGTTCTGGGGATATTAGTGGGAGAAGATGGATGGCAAGTGCATTAAAAGGCATCTGTGCTGAGTGTGTGGGAGCAGACTGTGTTTACTTGAACGGAGGGAATTCATGAAGCCGGAAAATTAGGTGGGAACAGAGAATGGTGTCATATCAGAACATCCTGTAAGCAAAAGGTTTGTCATATGTATATATCTTATTTTAATAAGATAGCCGTTCGAATGGGGGAGAGAATGGGACAAGAACAGTTAGCTAATCTGAAGGGAGGTGCTAACTGCCTAAGTATGGTCAGTGACAGAAAGGTTTCAGAAAATAGACCATCCTTTGGCTTAACATCAAAACATTCATTGAAGGACTATGTTTTCTCAGTAATGTTCCTGGAGGTGTGCCAGTGAATAAAATACAAGATTTAACCCAAAAGGAACCCTTGTAGGGCTGTGTCGAGAATTCTATGTGAGTTCATAATGGGTGGGAGGCATTTTCAAGCACTCTAAAAATATTCAGAGCTACTGGTTAAAATAAAAAAAAAAAAAAAGTGGTGAAGATATGATAGCTGACATTTACCCCATGCTTGCTTATATCCTTAACCTCTGACATGTTATGTTGATCATCATGTTTATTCTCAGATCCATTCTCTGTCCTCTCTTGCTCTGCTATTACTACAGTGGGATGCCCCCTGAAAATTACATTTCTCAGTCTCTCTTGCAAACTGGTTTCTAGCTAGATTCAGGCAAGGGAGGCTTTGGGGAGAGCTTGGAGGACAACAAGTAGAACAAAGTCGGTGCCTGTCTCCTCCTTTGTCTCTCTGGCCTGGCTGGGCCAGCGTCATGATTATGATAAGTTCCTGCCTAGAAACCCCTCCTTCTGTGTTCCCAACTCTAGACAGGGAGTTCCAGCGTTGGAGGCACCATACCCACCCTTTGTCCTTTAACCTTAAAAGAGATGTTGTCTTCTCCATGTTGTTAATCTCTGGGTTACTTTACCATCTTGTTTACCCCTTCATCTCTCATAATACATTTTAATTAGCACCCCCTCTTAAACTTCTGTTGTTTTGTTTGTGTTAGTTTCTTTTTAATTTTCTTTGTAAATCTTCATTTAATGTACATATGTTACATCATTTTATTCTCATATAACCTTAATAACTAAAAACTATTCTACCCCTACTTATGGACAAGGAAGGCAAGGTATATAGCATGATTAAATAACTTGCTCAATGTCACACAATAATAACAGGGTTATTAATGGAACCCAGATGATCAGGTTCCAAATTCTGTGATCTTCACCACTACTCTACTGGCTTCTAAACTTTGTTTACTGAGATTCACAAAGAGAAATGGGTTTATATTACAAACTGGGACTCCCATATTCACTCATGCCTGTATGCTTTTAATGTCAAGTTTCACTAAAGCACATCTATTCTTGGTAATGCCAGATGTGCTAACAACAACTAGCTTCTGTATTCCAAGAATTGTTTATTTTTTACTTTCAAAAATTTTCTCCAGGTAGTCACTGAGGGAAGCAGCAGCAAAACATCTCCTAGGACCTCTATGTTCTCCATTGGATCCTTCTAATCAGTCTAGGATCAAAAAAGTCGACAGTATAAGAGTGCACACATTTTTGTAAGCTTTATCTCACAGGAGATAATCATTTCTTCTCACATTCTGATGGCAAGAAGTAGTGCCCACAGTAAAAATGAAATGGCTTTGAAGATTCATATATTGTCTGTGACAGAGTGAGCCCCGTTGATAACCTGTGTGGATTACAGTGTGCCTTAAGTTTGTTGCCAATCCTTCCATGAAGTATGTTTCCCCTTGCCTTTGCATTTAGATGTTTGCTTTAACCAATAGGCTCTAGAGAAAGTGATTACTTGCTGTACAGTTCTTAAAAGGCTGTAAGATGTCCAGTTTATTCTTCCAGAGAGAAAGGCCATGGAAAATGAGATACCATGAGAAGGCACAGAACGTGTGGATCCACAGTCTACAGTCAACATAAAAGGCCCAGACACATGAGAAGTTACCTGAATGCTGGAGTGGATGACTGTCATTGACACCATATGGAATAAAAGAACTCTCTTTTCAAACCACAGAATGAGAACAAATAATAAATTGTTGCTTTTTAAGCTACACAATTTAGAGATAGTCTGCTACAGAGCAGTAGAAAAATGAACCATCACCAGATATGGATTTCAGTTTTTTTTTTCATACACATAGAACACACTCACTGCCTCTCTGAGGGATGAAAGGTTCCCATTCACTCATTGCTTCCTGCTAAATGTGAAATTCCAGAAAATGCAGAGTACTCACCATCTTGTCTTCATGTGGCACCTCAGGGTTCAGCACTGTTCTCCAAGGGTCTGCTACCACCATGAGTTTAGTATCTGTGTATGCTGTTTTTCTCTATTCTAATTTAGCACAGTCTATTAAATTTTATTTTATTAAAACATTGGGTCATTTGACCCGTTAAATTGATTTCATGATGAGTTAACATTAGATCATAAAACACATGTTGAAAAACACTGCAAAGGACTGCACCACCTCTCATAACACTGATTAGTTAAGTTTTGCATGTGTCTGGGAAGGACAGGTAAAGAGAAAGGTTACAGAAGGATTCTCAGTAAAGGAATTGCATGAACAGATTACCATTTTGGAATAGTCATTCTAGCAACACATTGGAGATTTACTTGGAAAGAAACAAGACTGATGGAAGTTTTCTCAGGAGGGAAGTAAAATATATATAGGTGGTAATTTTCAGCAGAGTGAGGAAAGGGCAGCGACGTGGAGGATTTCATAATTTGTAGTTTTGTCTTAGATATGTGTTATTAACCAGAGAGAGGAAGACAAGTGTATGTCTGCTTTCCTTGAAGGGAAAAAGTGATTCCTAAAAAATACAGCATATCCTATTTAGATAGGTGTTAAAAGGACATGGACTATTTCTTATATTTTTTTCTAAAGTATCTATGTAGGCAATGATGATCATAAATATAAAATTAAATAAGCAAAATTGATAAATTGTCAAATATATATGTGTGTGTATATATATATATATATATATATATATATATATATATATATATATATCGTCGTCGACGGCAGCCGTCCGTCTCGAGAGACGATGGTGTAGCTTCTTAAGAGTCTATCTGCACCGCCGAGAATGGCTGTGCAGTCCGACTCGGGAGTGACATGGTATCTGTCTCCTCCCGTGTTGAATCGACATCTTGCGATGACGCTCCAGTGAAGCTGAAGCTACAGAGCCTGGGCAGGGTGATATGGAGGGTCTGCTGTTGCCCATGCAGCAGACCCCCCCTCTCTTCGCAGCTGAAGGGTCCAAGGGAAAGACGGAGTCAATACAGCTTGGCTTCAGGTGCGCCGCAGGAGTTGCCGGTGTTGACTACAACGTCAAACCGCCTTAGGGACTCCGGCTCCGGATTTTCTGTCGGGGTTTACTCCCTTAGCCTTTCCCCTGAAGAGGTATGCCGCAAGGCAGCGGAGGTTTTTTGGAGTCAGAGTTTTCCTTCTCTGATGTGCCCTGACTGGAAGATCGAACCAGCAGCACTTAGCTCGCAGGCCGACGCTCAATCCACTGAGCCAAACCAGCCAGGGCTGGTTGTAAGTAAAGCAAACAAGTGTGTGTGTATGTGTGTGTAAAGTTTGTATATTCATATATATAATCCTTTCAGTAAGAAAATTAAATTTATCAAAACTTTAGAAAAATGTTTTTCTGGGCTGTACTTTTATGAGGAAAAAAATAAAAAGTCTTGGGTTTTGGTGGATTTGGGTAGACTTAGTATAGATTCTGTTGCTTCCACCAAATACTCTCCTATTCAATGAGAATTAGTTTTTCTAATGGTGACTCAGAGGGAAAAACATATGGTCATCAAAGAACTATAAAATATGTCATTCAAAGGTAAGACACAATTCTATCTTAAGGTTTTTAATAAGGGTTCTTTCCCTTGAACCTCCTTTAATCAAATAATCATGCCTCTGGAATTTTATTTAATCAAGATTTTATGGTGGGAAGAAGAGGAGAGCCGAATTTTATGAAAGGAAATGACCTGAACAATAATAATATTTTTAATAGAATGCATCATTTAAGGTAATATTAAAATCATGCGATTAATCCCAAATTCTCTGCACATCATGCTGAGCAACACCAGTAATTTCTCCATAAGATAGTCAACATTATCATAGCGGCTTGTTATTGCTATCATGATGATTTATGTACTGGGACCTGCTAGGCTTTTCTTACTATTTTTTCTTTGCAAAGGAGTATGCTATGAATCATTTAAAGTACTTAGAATTGTACTTTATAATAAATGGTTGCCTTAATTTTTTCTACATAATGAAAAAGAAAGTGATAGAAATTTAAACTTTTACTAAGTTTCAAAAATGTTGGTGTAAAGGACATTTCATGTGAGTTGATACAAATGAGGACTGGACCAAGTGTTCTATATGCAACCTATTTGATGAGTGTGGAGATTTATTTTCATTATGAGTCTTCAGACCGACTTCTTTCCTTTGTCACCTTTTTTCTCGAGTTCTCTGTATTTTCATGAGTCTTCTATAACTTTTTAAAAATATTGATATGAAGTGATTTCATGAGATATTTATTTCTATAAAGCATCAAACGCAAAAAAACAACAACAACAACACTTAATTTACTTATTTATTCTGGAATTGTTTGATTTCATTGTTTTGCAAATTTCCAAACAGATATATGTGACACTTGTCAGTGCTGAATGCAACCTGACATTATGATTGAAGGTTCAGTAACAATTTCTTCAACATTTACAAAAACCAAGAAAAATTTTTTCTAAGTTATTTCAGCATATAAATATATTGTGATTTATAAGGAAATTCAGCTAAAGGCCTATTTTAATTTGGATACTAATTGAGTGCATAAACTGCAGAGATATAGTACTTATCATTCTCTCCAAGCTGATAACCAGAGTCTAGTCTCAGAAGAACCTTAGGGAAGTATAGGTTCTACTCTGTGAAAACATAGAACACACAGACATGAAATTACAGGACTTAGGAGTTGATGGCCTTCAAGAACACGAAAACATTTTTATGAAGCTCATGAGGCCCATATTTTGTCACTTGGAATTAATAATGAGAGATGTTACCATGGGACCAGGCTTTCTACTATTGGTAGAAGTGATAAAATCAGTATAGAAGATAGCATTTAACTAACAGAAGCAATCTAGTTGGAATTAGTACTGAAATGGCAACCAGTGTTCTCTGGGAATGTAGACTATAGAGGGCAGGCTCTCTGATAAAAAAAAAGACAGCTCAGACAAATATAGAGACTCCCAAACAAAGGAGAAACACAAATTCCTGCCAGCCCCCATTTTGCTGTTACATAATGCCAGTTATTCTACATACCACCTGGAAACCAAGCTGTGATGTTAGTCACAATTATTACTCTTCATGGAAGGTAGCACCCCAAAAGGGAGGGAGCAGGAGAATAAAGTGTTAATTAAACTAAAACAGAGATTATATTTCCCACTGTGATAGCACAATATATATCTATATTGGCTTATTGTTGTTTCTCTTTTCCATCACACATTTTATATTCTCTCATCCTATGCTAGCACCCAAATTGTTTTAATCATTTAATTTTACTTTTTGTATCCTGTTGAGATTGTCTAAATTATCATTACGAAAAACCTGTTTCTGTCTTTTTCTGTCTTTATAGGGTTATTGTCCTTTTTTATTGTCTACCAGTGTTGAATGTGTTGTACTAAGTGTGACCACAATGATTCTGAAAAATTTCTGACTTAGTTCTCCTGTCCCCATGGTACAGCAGCAATCCCCATGGATTACATAGTACTGTTGGGTAGGGACAAATTCCCAGCAAGTGTAAAACTTGTCATATTGATAGGTTTATGGGAGGAATTAGAGGAAGGTAACAGGGCTTCTAACAGCATTGACAATGAGAAAATACTTAATTCATCAACAGGTGTTCTCTCCATAGCTTGACAATCCAATGTGAGAATATAACAATAAGTTGGAAGGAAAAAAAAAGGTAAAGAGAAAAATAATATTGATGAGTACTCCATGTGAATGTATTGTTTGCTTTATTAGTAAATCTTTCAGAAACAAATCTTTATTCTCCAACATGATCAGGATAAATGCAATGGAGAAAAAGAAAGAACAGTGAGAAGGGACTTGGAGAATGCAGACTTCTAAAATAAAAAGACATAAATTTAATTGTTTCTAAAAATAACAGAAAAAGAGGTCTAGAGCTTTAACCTAGAAAAGCTTCCTAACCCACTTGTTCCTTGCAAAACTGTAAGAAAAATCCACATTACATAACCATGAGCGACAGGAAAAAGTTGCTGTCAAGGTCTACACGATATCTCCTAAAAAGAAAGAGAATAAGAAATAGAATATCATCCATACAGGCAATAAAATGACACCAAAAATATACAGGAAAGAATAAAACTATCACCTAATGTTTCAAAATAAGCTGAAATAACCTTTAAAGTAAAAGGAGATATATAACAAGACTATGAAAGAATAGCATAAAGTGTTTTGGAGCACTTTAAAAGAAATATAATTGAAAAAAATTATAATTTAAAAATAACATGATACTTTACTAAAGAATAAGAAATGACAAAAAAAAGAGAGGGAAGAAATACCAACTGAAAATAAACTAGAAGGAACACAAATGAATAAATATCAAAATGCCATATACATTTCCTTAAGAGAAATAGGAGATGGACCAAAAGATAAGTCTTATAATCAAAAGGAAGTGGAGAGAGATATATATATTTTTTAATTTGAGAGACAGAATAGAAGTGAAGACACACAAAAATCCTGCAAACTTACAATCAGACTTCACAAAAGGAACCAAAGTAATTAAGCAGCACACATTCTGGAAACCATTCTTCAAGAAAAGTTTAGTGAGAAAAAAAATGAAAGTAAATAATTAAAGACATTATGACTATGGGAAAAACAAAGGAGATAAAATAATATATACTAAACTAATAATAAATATTAAGCTAATAATAAACTAGAATGGCCAACACAAGATTGTATTCCAGTAAAATTAATAGAGTTCAAAATATATATTTTGATGATTCAAGTGGAACAACAAAGCCACTTAGAAAGAAAATCAAATTGCTTTAGCCATTTTGACAACAGCACATTGTGCCAGAGAACAAAGAACTATTATATTTAAAGTCCAGGAAAAATATGTGAACTAACTAATCTTGAAATGTAAAAGCAAGTATTATATACAAAAACTCAGCGGATGATGTTCCTATGAACAACTCTTGAGTTATCAATTTTAGAATGAGATATTAAAATACAAATTATTTGAGAGACAGTAGCATAAGACTGGGGTGAGCATTATGTGTAAATTTATCAGGAGAACTAAGTATAAATGATAGCTATAATATTAAAAGTATGCTCTAAAGTGATCATATGAATTCCCAGTGTAAGATATTTATCAAAAATGTGCAAGAGATTATGAAGAAAGTTTGTCCGTGGTGGACAAAAGTATTTTAGATGTTACAATGTCATTTGGCTACCTATAAAGTTATTTAATATGTCAGAGGAAATAAAATTTTATGGAATGGGGAAGAAAATGGAAAAAATGTCTAAAAATGCACTTTTAGTGAGAGATAATAACTGATAGATATCAACTGAGAGGAGCTATTACTGCAAGTTACATGCTTCAAATAGCAAGGGGGAGGGGGAAAGGTACTTGACCATTAACTAGATATTTGATGACATGAAGAAATTGTTAATTATTTTAGAGTGAAATGGTATTTTTGTCATGTCTATTTAAAAAGAAAATAATTTCATACATATATGTAGAAATATTTATAAGTAAACTTAAATGATGCCTGAGATGCTTTAATTTAAGCATAATCCAGGGAAGGGAAATGGTTGTGTGGTGTGCATGAAATATTTTTGTGCATTACTTAATAATTGCTGAAGTTGTTTGATGGATTCATGATGGATAATTATGCTAGTCTTTCTTATTCTGATGTGTTTGAAATGTACCATGAGAATTACTAAAAATAAATGTATTTAAATTTAAACACACATTTCAAAATGTTAAATAGAACTTACCAAATAATCATGTTTCTTAACACCAAGGCAACAACAGAAAAGCTGATTATTATTTTGTACATAACTTAATATCTCTTAACTATTTCAAATGAGACATTTTAATCATTTAAATATAAAGTAATCATTTTTATATAGGAATATTTATTATTATGGCTATTATTCTTTTTTTTAATTTATTTTTAAGTATATTTTATTGGTTATGTTGTTACAGTAGTTCAACTTTTTTTTTTTTTTAAGGACACATTTATTCAGCGTCATGATCAGACTATTACATTTAGCAAAAAAAAAAGCATGGGTGCAAAAAAAAGAAAAAAGGAAAAAAAAAAAACTACATTAAAAACCCTTGTTGGAATGCTTTACACTTTCCACAGAACAGAAACTAAAATAACCTGCTATACAATTAGTCACAAACACAGTCCTCGAGTGTTTTGCCCATTCACATGACTATTGCCTAAAACGTGTCTTCTTTGTAGCAGCTAGGCCTGCCTCCACTGTGCTTGGCTGAGTTCACAAATCTGTGGTAACCTGTAGCTTCCCTGTCACTTCTCTGGCTCTCCTCTCCTGCTAAGCTCTGTTTCCTGGTAGTAATTAAAACCTTCTGCCACTGCCATAGCTACTGCTGCTGCTGGAACCGCCATAGCCACCTTGGTTTCGTGGTTTGGCAAAGTATTGGCCTCCACCACCGTAAGGGCCAGAGCTTCTGCTTCCAAAGTTTCCTCCTTTCATGGGTCCAAAATTTGAAGATTGATTGTTGTAATTGCCAAAATCATTGTAGCTTCCGCCACCTCCAAAATTACTTCCATCATTACCAAATCCATTATAGCCATCCCCACTGCCACCATATCCACCACCACCACGGCTACCACCAAAGCCACCTCGACCACTGAAGTTTCCTCCACGACCAAAGTTGTCATTCCCACCAAAACCACCTCCACGACCACCTCCGAAGTTTCCAGAACCACTTCGACCTCTTTGGCTGGAGGAAGCACTAACCATCTCTTGCTTAGATAGGGCTTTCCTCACTTCACAGTCGTGGCCATTTACAGTATGGTATTTCTGAATGACAATCTTGTCTACAGAGTCATGGTCATCAAAGGTGACAAAAGTGAAGCCTCTCTTTTTGCCACTGCCTCGGTCAGTCATGATTTCAATCACTTCAATTTTCCCATATTGTTCAAACTAATCTCTTAGGTGATGTTCCTCAGTGTCTTCTTTAATACCACCAACAAAAATCTTTTTCACAGTTAAGTGTGCACCAGGTCTTTGAGAATCTTCTCTTGAGACAGCCCTCTTTGGTTCCACAACTCATCCGTCCACCTTGTGTGGCCTAGCATTCATGGCTGCATCCACCTCCTCCACAGTGGCGTATGTGACAAACCCAAAGCCTCTGGAGCGCTTAGTATTTGGATCTCTCATCACCACACAGTCTGTAAGTGTTCCCCATTGCTCAAAATGGCTCCTCAGACTCTCATCTGTTGTTTCAAAGATCAGACCTCCAATAAAGAGCTTTTGTAGCTGTTCCGGTTCTTTGGGAGACTCTGACTTAGACATGACGACTTCAGGGCAGCAGACTTCAACGATGCTTACGCAGCGGCGTCCACCGGCAGAAAGGTCGACTATTACATATACAACTCTGCCATTATTGCTTACGGGAAGAAAGAGCGGAAGAACGCTGACTGGTACGAGGCTCACTGGGAAGAAATGGAACCCGTGATCGAGGCTAAGAGGAAGGCCCTACTGGCTTACAAGGTCACGCCCACTCCCAGTACACTTCAAGCTCTACGGGCTGCCAGGAACAAAGTCCAGAAGACCGCCCGCCACTGTGCCAACACCTATTGGCTAAACCTATGCAGAAGCATTCAGGAAGCCGCCGATATAGGCAACGCACGAGGAATGTATGAGGGTATCAAGAAGGCAACAGGCCCAATCCCCTCCAAGATCGCCCCCCTTAAGTCCAAGACAGGTGAGGTCATCACTGACCAGGAACAGCAAATGCGGCGGTGGACCGAGCACTACCTCGAGCTGTACGCGACGAGGAACACCGTAACAGACACTGCTCTTAACGCCATCCCAGACCTACCAGTCATGGAGGAGCTAGACACCCCACCTACTGCGGCAGAGCTCGGCAAAGCCATCGACCGCCTCGCTTGCGGGAAAGCACCAGGAAGCGACGGAATCCCTCCAGAAATCCTAAAGAGCGGGAAACCAGTCCTGCTACAGCCGCTCCACCATCTACTCTGTCGCTGCTGGAAGGAGGGTTACATGCCCCAGGATATGAGAGACGCCAACATTATCACCATGTACAAGAACAAAGGAGACCGCAGCGACTGCAACAACTACCGGGGCATCTCTCTCCTCAGCATCGTCGGCAAAGTATTCGCCCGGGTCGCTCTTGCCCGCCTGCAGACCCTTGCTTCCCGCGTCTACCCAGAGTCCCAGTGTGGCTTCAGAGCTGGCCGCTCAACAGTGGACATGATCTTCTCCCTACGCCAGCTGCAGGAGAAGTGTCACGAGCAGCATAAACCACTCTACCTCGCCTTTATTGACCTCACGAAGGCGTTTGATCTGGTCAGTCGAAGCGGACTCTTCAGCTTGCTACGGAAGATTGGCTGTCCACCACATCTGCTTGCTGTGGTCATGTCCTTTCACGACAACATGCACAGCACGGTGTCCTACAACGGCGCAACCTCTGAGGCCTTCCCAGTCAGCAGCGGAGTAAAGCAGGGCTGCGTCCTCGCGCCTACGCTGTTCGGAATCTTCTTCTCCATGCTCCTCCAATACGCCTTTAAGGACTGCAACGAGGGTGTCTTCATTCACACCAGATCCGATGACAAGCTCTACAACCTGGCCCGTCTACGAGCCAAGACCAAAGTCAAAGAGGTGCTCATCCGTGAGATGCTCTTCGCCGACGACGCAGCTTTGACATCACACTCCGAAGAGGGACTCCAGCAGCTAGTCACTTGCCTTTCCCATGCATGCAAGGAGTTCGGACTAGCCATCAGCCTGACGAAGACGAATGTTATGGCTCAAGGCACGGGACTCCCCCATGCATCACCATCGACGGATACACCCTGGAGGTTGTCAACGACTTCACTTACCTCGGGTCCACCATCTCGAGCTCTCTGTCAGTCGACTTGGAGGTCAACCGGAGAATCGCCAGGGCAGCCACAGTTATGGCCAGACTGAACCGGCGAGCGTGGAACAATTCCAGCCTCACTGAGAAAACCAGACTGCGCATCTACCAAGCCTGCGTACTCAGCACTCTCCTCTATGGCAGCGAGACGTGGACCACCTATGCAAGGCACGAAAGGAAACTCAACAGCTTCCACATGAGGTGCCTGCGACGCGTCCTGCATGTCGCCTGGCAGGATAAGGTCCCCAACACCGAGGTGCTGAAGCGAGCCAATATGAGCAGTTTGCATGCAGTTCTTAGCGAGAGACGCCTCAGGTGGCTCGGCCATGTCAAAAGAATGGATGCAGGCCGTATCCCCAAAGACCTCCTCTACGGCGAGCTAGCAGAAGGCAAGAGGATGACAGGGCGCCCAAAACTGCGGTTCAAAGACATCTGCAAAAAGGACATGACACAATGCTCCATCAATCTCAACACATGGGAAGTTCAAGCAGACGACCGCCTAGCCTGGAGGCTCGCGGTCAGGCAAGGTACGTCACGCGCGGAGGCTGCGCGCAACGAGGAGGCGGTCCAGAAAAGATCGAGGTGGAAGCAGCGTCAGCAGCAGCAACAACAGCCATCTGCCTTCACCTGTACCAAGTGCGGCAGGGATTGTCACTCCCGAATCGGACTGCACAGCCATTCTCGGCGGTGCAGATAGACTCTCAGGAAGCTACGCCATCGTCTCTCCAGACGGACGGCTGCCGACGACGACGACGACGATGTAGAGAGTGTCATGATATATGTGAAACTGTGAAAACTTACAGAAGTTACTTTTATAAAATATCTATTCTTAAAAGTATATAATTATTTTATATTTAAAAGAATCTTTACATAAAGTTGGTTAATTACTCTCTGTACTTATCAGTTTGGAATCTTCAACATTCAGATTTTCTGTGGTACCCATGCATTCAAACACTGGCAGAGATAGCTTCCTATAATTAGTATATAATGCTTTTGTATGAGTTGACATAGTTTCATTCTCTTCCTAATATCTAAGAAGTGTGTGTGTGTGTGTATGTGTGTGTGTGTGTAAAATCAACTGAGATTATCCATATTAAGGGAAAATATTAAAATAAATCTTTTAATGGAAGGGATGGTTTTCTCTGACTTAATGGAAAAATCAGTTCTAGCTCACTGAAAAACTGCCAGCACAGTTACTTTACTTTAAACTGGCAAATCCTGGTTTTACTTTCCCCAAATAACTCCAAAACTTTAATCTCTCCCACTTATTTATTGAACATGTTTCCACATTACTCCTTAAAAGATTAGAAACCATAGCTGGTTATAAATTAGGAACAGTTAATTAGGAACAACACTTTTTATCCAATTCTATTGGTTCCATAGTTTATATTAAAGGCCATTTCTTTATTAAACCAGAGGGGGGAAAAAACTATTAACCAGTGGAATAAAAGATGACAGAATTATAAATTAGAGTCCTAAAATCTGCACTGTTTTCTTCGCTCTCAATGGTCTTTAAAGGCAATAATAGCTCCCTATGGAATGCCCAATTTTATGAGCCTCAGCAGTGTTTTTGAAAGGGAAATGCCTTTTTTAATGTGGTAGAAAATACCATCAACATGTACCTGAGGCAGCTCTCAACCAGTTCTAAATAATTTCTTCAGTGGCTCTCATTTCATCTCTTTGAGGACAGTTGGCCATTCTGTGAGCTACAGGTGCTTGAACATATTATTAATGTTGTATTGGCAGTGATTCTGAGATGTCTCATAACTCTTATTTAAATTTTTCTCTTCACAGATGCATATGAAAAATTATTTAAATATACATTTCTGTAGAACAAATAAAATATTTCACTAAATATTAATAATTTGTTTAGCAATCCAAAAACATTTAGGTTGTTGCTTATTTTACCTTGCATAGATAAATTACAGAATTTTTAATGCATGTTATATAACTATGTGAATCTGTTATTTTATTTTTATTTAAACATGGCCACTGAAATAAGTTTATTTCTTTGTATATGTATTTGCATTATAAGAAAATATGGATAATATTAACTTTCTTTGAATTTTTAATCCAACCCATTCTTATTTAACTTAACTTCTGGTAATTATAACAAAACAAAATATAATATAGCACAACACAATCAATACAATGGAATGCATCACTACTAATTTACATCAAGTGGTAGAGTAATGAATATAATAAAAACAACAATAATAAATTTTAAAATTAAAACTTAAACTTTAAGTGATTTAAATAAAACTGGCCACAGACCTCACCCTTCCCTATGGTACTTCAAGAGTTCCATTCTACTCATTTATCCTGGTTGTCTAATCTATTCTGGCTTATGCTCTTCAGCATAACCCTATGAAACAACAACACTGCTATAATATAAGTAATATAAGTAAGCAAAGTTTTATTTAAAAAATAGGGGACACTTACAGAAGTTAAGGAAATGTTCAAAATTTGTAAGTGAAACATAAGACTTGAATTTGCAAAACATATTTCTAACAACTTTTCATTTTTTCCTCAGTTTTGACAGAATTTTTAGATGCATATTTGAGAAACTTTTTCAAAAGCTTTAAAATATAAATTGGAAAATGTATTTTTGTCACCATAAATGAGTTTACTAAAAGGAGAAAAATTTGGTTTTTAAAAAGTGATTGTATTTTTCCCATTACTATTTATCACCTTTACACCCCCCTCCTCCCTGCAATCGCCACACTGTTGTCCATGTTCATGAGTCTTTTTTCCTTTTTGCTGAATCCCTTATTTTGGATGAAAACAACACAAAAGAGCATGGTCCATTAAAATTTAACTTCCCTAAAATATTTTATTTATGAAAAGTATGTTATTTTGCTACAAGAGAAGACAACTGAAAGCACTTTTACTTTTGAAAGCACTTTTAAATTTAGATTTCTTTATTCAACATACCCTTTTCATATGCAATAATTTCCTTTGTAGTGCAGTGAATGTTAATAATTGCATACATAACAGTATGACCAGATGTTTACATTACATGCAAAGTAATAAAAATAACAATAATGTGATACTGCACATTCATCCAAAAATGGCTTAAACTAAGCCACAGTAGTTATTTTATGAATGAAAAATATTTCTTTATGAAGTTAAAAAAGATTGTCTATCTCTTCCTACCAGTTTCTTTGAGGATATTAAATTTTGCAGACGGAGTTTTAGATGTAAAGAAGTTCTGAAAAGAGCATGGATTAAAGTACTAAATGAATACCAAGGCATGTATGTGTATGTGTGCATTTGAGTTTATAACCATATTCTTTTCCTTCAAAGCCATTGCTAGTGTATGATAAAAAATAGAACTGACAACCAATAAAAAAAGGAAAAAGGGCAAAAAGCAAGGGAATATACAAATATGACAACTCCACTTTTATAAATACCTATTTGGTTGAACAGAGTGCTTATATTAAAACTTGATCATTTTATCAAAAAAAAAATAGTAAGTACAATTTCCTTTTTTGTTTAATCAGCCAGTATTGAGGTGAACCATGTGCCAGGTTCCATGCTTAATGCGGAAGAATGAAAACTGAATAAAATATGACACTCTCCCTCGGAGAGCTTACAATAAAATGAGATGCAGGTGCGGACAAATTATTGTAAATAAAATATGGTGAGTAGAGGTGTAAACCGAGTACTATGAAAACAATGAGTGAGGATATTCACGGAACGACGCAGCAAGAAATAAGCATTTGAGCTGGCTTCTGAATGTAAGTAGGAGTTTACCATGTGCGTCTGGGAGGAGAGCAACTTCCAGGTAGAGAAAGCAGCACAGACTGAAGGAAACATGAAAGAAAGAGTGAAGGGTGATGAGATTTCACTAAGTAGAGCACATTGTGTTTGAAGGAAGAGGAACAGGTGGACACAGGAAGATGGCATAGACCAGGGAGAGCATAAGACTGGGAAGTGCTGTGTCCATGAGCCAATAAGTGTTTTTTTTTTTTAATGGAAGCAGCATTACCGGATTGTCTTAATTAGGAAAATATCTCTAGAAGCAATAGTAGAATTCCTGCTTTTCTGCCTTCATGAAAAAATTACTTCTTAGATCACTCTTCATATCCTTTGGCACGCAAAGCTTGCTCAGTTGCACCATTTCCAGAAAAGCAGTAGCAAGATAGATGGGAGTGTATGCAGTGCACTGGATGATGGCAATGATATAGGTAGGGAACACAGGGAGCACGTTAGCCCTCCCCTTTCTAGACCTCTGCTAACTTCCACATCACTGTTTCACAATTACTTAGGCTGGCTGGAGTCCCTTATTCGCAGACTTCCTATACATTTTTAAACAATCCCAGCATCCTGGGTAACTTCAATATTCTCCGGAATGACTGAGATTGTGACATGGCATGACAACTCTTGACCTAAAGTCTTTGGAGACCTTCATCCTCACCCTTCTTTAGGGATCCCTTCTATGACCTTAATAGGTACTGACGGCCCAGGGATTAAAATCTTATTGTCCTTCTCACTGACCAATTCTTTGTATGACATTTGCTTCTCCTTCTTAAGAAATACTCTCACCAGACACACAGATTATTGTCACTTCCATATTTTTCAAGACATTGCCCTCAAAAAGATTATTCTCAATGTAGAATAATTATATAAATGACTATTAAAATGTTATAAGAAAATTATCATAATGGGAAATCATATAAAACTTAGTGGAGTCATTGATGGAAAAAAATCTAAAACATTTAAAGTCAGGGAAAGCTCTTTAAAAATAATTTTGATTGAAATTTTAGTGGTGAACAGATATTTGCCAGTTTTACAATTAGAGGAAAATGATTCCATGTAGGGACAATAGTAAATACAAATAAAAAGAGTGTAATAGCAGATGACCTAATCAAGAAATTCCAGATATTACTAGTCTATATAATTCAAAAATGCCTGCAGCTGCATATGTACAAGGAGAGACCTCCCAAAAAACTAGAATTACCTTCTGGAAGGCAGGCCCCTTGTAGTACAGGCTTCCCCAGCTAAATTAGTGTTCTAGGAATCTATCTGTATCAGTGTACTAGCAGGCGTTGTTGGGAGAGGCTGTGTTTAGCTTCAGGGAATTTTTTTTGCTGACTCTGTCGATGTGTTTGCTCATTTCATGATGGGTGATTTACTAGTGCACCTGCCCATACTGCACTGTGTTCAACAGTTTTTGACCAAAAACAGCATGACCCTCATGCCCCACCCTCCCTATTCACATGCTCTTACCCTGAGTGACTATTCTGTTTCCCCAGATGAAAGAAGTCCTCAGAAGGAAACGTTTTGTCAATGTGGAAAAGGTGAAACAAACAAACAAAGGCAGAAGAAGCACTAAGAGGCATCGAAATTGATTAGTTCAAAAAATGAGTCATTTAAAAAACTTTCAATAGGTGTATTGCATCAAATGTAGAGTACTTGGAAGGTGACTGAAGTTAAAACATGTAAGAATAAATACACAATTTTTTATAAATCAATTCCTGAATTTTCGGGGCCTCCCCTAGTACTTAATATACTAAGATCCATGCCATGCAAAGAAGCTAAAATATTAGCCCTAGAGGTTGTTTGGATCCACAGAAAATTTTTGAGTATGCAACTATTCTATCATTTTTGCAAATGAGAAAACATTCCTCTGGTTCCTAATATACTTCTTAGACATTTACATCTTTGTTTACCGTTATTTAAAAACATAATCTCTTAAAAATCTGTTCTATACAATGATATCTGAAATCTGGATCTCTAATCTTAAACTTTATTCAGAACACCAAAATAGTTTATCCCATTACCTTCAGAATACCCTTGTTAGCACGCTGCACAGAGATATTGACCCTGTGTATCTCTGAAACTTTCAACACTTTTTCTTCACTTTCTTGACTTATCACCTTTATTGGTGACAAACTAAGTCACGCTGAAGTCTAACCTCTTCCACTTGTTAATCATACTTAATCACTTCACTAAATTCTACCATTTTATCTTTAAATCTCTCTCAGCTTACACTTGCCTATGTGGCTCAGTTGGTTGGCCATCGTCCTCCAATGCAAAAGGTCACAGGTTTGATTCTTGCTCCGGGAACATGGCTGGGTTGCATGTTTGGTCCCTGCTCTGGACGTGTTACACAGACAACATGTTAATGTTTCTCTCTCACATCAAAGTTGAAGTTTCCCTCCCTTTCCCTCTCCCTCCCTTCACCTCTCTCCAAATATAAATAAATAAAATATTAAAAAAAATAAATTTCTGTTCAAACCTTTCCTCTGTAACCTGAATAAAAATGCTTACTTGAGTCTTTCATCCTATCCTCCTTGACCAATATCTGCTCTAATTATTTCTTATGTCTACTACTAATCCTTTAATAAATATTGTAAGATAAATAACAAACAAAGGAGATGAGTGAAAATTTAGAAATATCAGCCATTGTACACTCAGACCCTAACTTTATCCTGGTGTGGACTAATTATCAGTAAATACCTAAAAGTTGACTTAATTTAGAAAGGATGGTTAAAATGTAAAAATAGAAACACTATTTGTGATACTCTTGGTTTTAGTAGTTAATAAATTTTTTTTGTATTTTGTTCTCCAGTATTCATTGAAGTATACACTGTCTTAATATGTAAATATTATATGTGTAGTTATGTATTACTAAATACAAACTGTATTTGCTATATTTAATGTAAAATAATATGAGTATGTAAAATATCCATACAACTAAAATGTGATTACGTTATTGTAAAAATACTAAAATACAAACTCCACAAATCATGTTAAACAAACATACAGAATATTCAAAGTAAATCACATTGGTGTGATATAATGCTGAGAGACAAGTAATAAAGCAAGAATTTATGCTTAGCTTGATCTTCTAAAATCAATTCTGCCAGATGTAAACGTGAGAAATCTTGTATGTGCCTCTGAAAGACTATAGAAACAGAACTCTTTTTTGATAAACTATATTGGATATGTGTTATAGAACTGTACCCTTAAGGAAAATATGTATAATATTTAGATTTTAATCCATTATAAGAAAAAAAAATCTTTTTAAATTGCATAATCTTCTGAATGTTGAAAGTAGTTCATTAATCAAGACTATAAATGATGTTCTAAATTTCAGATTAAAATATGTATTTATAGCCTTATGGGAAAATAATAAAAATATTAACCATGACTATGTACATATATGGTCCAGTCATATGTCATATCACTTAATCCTTACAACTCTGTGAGGAATTACCCACATATTAGTAGAGGAAAGTAATTCACACAAGTTAAGTGACATATAAAATCAAGGCAGGAGTAAATGAAGGATTCCAGATTCAATCTGATGTCTGACTGATTTCAAAGATTAGTTCCTTTCCAAAAGACTACACAAAAAGTGAAAAACACTGATTTTTAAAAAGTGTTCTGTTATCTCTAAGCATCATTACAGACAACTTTTCATATTATCTAGTACATTTTACAAATTACCAAAATGAGTATTACAGGGGAAAATAAAGCAACAATTGGCAAACATGTCTGAAAAGGGCCAGGTAGTAAATATTTTTGGCATCGTAGGTCATACAGTTTCTATAGCAACTACTCAAATTTGTTGTAGCACAAAAACGACGACAAAAATACAAAAACAAATGTGCATGGCTGTTTCTAATAAAACTTCATTTATGGATATTGACACAACTTTAAAATGAGTTTCAAGTATCATGATGTATTTTTCAAGTTTTTTTCTTTCAATTATTTAAAAATGTAAAAATAATTCTCAGTTTGCAGACCATATAAAAACAGGTAGTGGGCTGGATTTGGGACATGGTCTATTAATGCCCGAAATAAAAGTTTAACTACACAACCTGATATATGTACCATAACTTCTTTTGCCACTCATGTATTGAGGGACACTTCAGTTGTTCCCACGTCTTGACTATGGTGAGAACAATCGCTTCTGAAACGTGAATATGCTATGCTCACTGCATTTCCTTGCTAATCTGGTTTCCCTTCTGACTCCCCACGACTTTCATCCCACCAGTTATGACTCCTATAAAACTTACACATCTGTGTCTCTTATTGTTATACACACAAGGAACATTGTAATCTTTAAAATCATGTTGAAATTAATGCTCTTTAGTCCCTACTGGTGTAGTTCAGTTGATCGGGCATAGTCCTGCAAACCAAAAGTTTGCCAGTTCGATTCCCAGTTCAGACACATGCCTGGGTCGCAGGTTCGGTCCAAGCCAGAGTGCATGTGGAAGGCAGCCAACTAAAGTTTCTCTCCCTCTCTTTCTCCCTCCTTTCTCCTCTCTCTCAAAAAAATAAAAAGAAATTTAAAAAAATTAAGGCGCTATAGAGATGCTTAGCATTTTAATATTTTCTACTTCTTCTATTTTATAGTAAACCATTTTAGGGATTAGTAGCATAAAAATAATAGTACTTAATATTACTTAATAATATTTAATAATAAAAACAACATATGATTCTTTCCTCAATAACTCTCACAATGGTTGAGCTTGTAATGGACTTTAAAACAATCTTCAACAATTTTGCCAAGGATCCGGTCAAGAAACTTGTATAAATGACACATGGACATGGACAACGGGGTGGGGATTTTGGGAGAGGGGAGAGGTGGGCAGGGCAAGGGAGAGCAGTGGGGAAAAAAATGGGACAACTGTAATAGAAGACCAATTTAAAAATAAAAAATAATGTGTCAGTGTAAATAACATAAATTAGAATCTCATATCTTAGATCTAGTAGACAGGCTTCTCAGGAGTTAAAATGGTCTCACTCCATTGGCCATGTAAAGCTTTGTTATCCCAATTTATCTAAATAGTGAAAATAAAATTCAGAGCTGTGTGACTTGTCCATGACTACATGGCTAGTGGCAGAATGAGGATCACGTCTTGTTTTAACAGGGTCCTATCGATTGCCTGATGATCAGAAAGTGTGTTACAATGGTTTGTTTGTTTAATTAAAGGTAGTTAATGACACAAGCCCAAAACTGCAGGGGCAGAATAGAACAGAAACGCATTTTCACTCACAAGAGTCCAATGCAGTCAAGTGTCTTTCTGGACAGTTCCCAACTAAGCAATTACTTAGGGATCCCGACTGTTACAATGTTGTAGCTGCGTCATCTAACATTGTCTTCAGAATGTTGTATTGGACCTAGCAGATCAAGTGAAGAAAGAGAGCGTGAATTCTCATGCAGGGCATTTTATAACCAAACTTGGAAGCAGCATTTATTATTTCTACCAAGAAAGAGGAAACAGGATTGTGAAAAATTTAACATCCGTTTGTCACAAAGGTTAAGGGGCTTCCCTAATTGAAGGTTCGCATAATTGATGCCAGTTGAAAATCTTTTGTAAAACTTTGAAAATGCAAAACTTTTTACAGCTTGAAATCTTTTTTAAGCTAATAATAAAGGTATGTACTCTTGGTAAAGTTTTAAAAGGCTACTTGTTTTTAATTTTAAAGGGAAAAAGTAAAAATTTATTAGGTGTCTAGAGTCAAGACATTTTTGTAGCATGTTATTATTTTTTAAGTCTAAAATGTAGTATGTTTTAAGGCCAAATTAGTAAATTATAAATTTTTGCTTCACTAGCTTTCAGCTCTGACAGCATGTGGGATTCTAAGTTTTATTATTCTTAATGACTGTAATTAACATATTAAGATTCCTTGAAAATAAGATCTGAAGCTCCAGTTTTTCTTTAGTAGAAAATCTTCAGACAGAAAATTTTTGAAAAAGAATGTGTATCTTTAATCTCAGCCAATGGACCCTCCTTCTCTTTCTGGTTGTCCTCATTAACACAAAACATTAATGCAACAAGGTTACTGGAGTTCCTAAAATATACAAGATCCTTGGCTGAATAGCAAGGCTTTTAACATTTAAAGTAACACATTTTTCATTTTATGTCTGATGGTCTTAATAATATTTAACTAAGTTTAGGCACAATTATGTGTACTTTTAGATTTGCTTGAATATATAATTACTAGTTTTATGAATCTGCATAGCCAAGGTATACAATTGGGGCTGGTGTTGAATGGCCCAGCAGTATAATGAAAGGCTTGTCTAAGATTTTGGTGAATATTGAGTGTTTATTTCACTCTCACAATATTCTTTTATTATGTGAGAATCTTTTAATCTCATAAGCTGCTCTCCATTGTTTTTTGAAAGAACACATACAAATTAAAAATCCTTTGCTTGTAAGAGCTGAATGAACCCTGTCTTCTGTGACCCAGATTCTTCAGTGCCTTTCTGCAGCAGCTGAGGCCTATTCACCTTTAATTGTGGTTCACGTAGAAACTAGGACTCATTGAAACCTTTCAAAATGGTAGAATTTGGACACCTGCCTGTGAGTTAAAACTTGGATGATCTTTCTGTATCATAATACCATCAGTCAATGAAGCCCCTTACGATTTCAGTAAAAGTCTACTGGGATACACTAGAAATAAGTTGTAGCATTCTAACTACGATGTATATCCATATGTGTCAAGCTAGGTTATAAAATATCATGATTTGGGTAGAAAAAATGCTGCAGTTTGGATCAGATATTCAAAATTCAGGTAGATTAAAAAGAAAATAGAGTTTATCTTTGCTTGTCAATTTTTACTGACTTTTTCCAGGATTTTCTGTTTGTTTTTGGCTTTCTGTAGCTTGGATATGACATGCCTAGGTATCGTTTTTTGGGCAATTACACCACATGTTATTCTCTGAACTTTTGGATCTGTGGTTTGCTGTTTGTTATTCATCTTGGAAAATTCTTAGTCATTGTTACCTCAAATATTTCTGCTGTTTTTGTTCCTTTTTTTCTTCTCCTCTGGTATTGCAAATGTAAGTATGCTATGGCTTTTGAAATTGTCCCACAGTTCTTAAATATTCTTTTCAGTTTGGGGGGGGGTGGTTTGTTTGTTTTTTTCCGATTTTCTTTTAAATTTTAGTTTTGTAAGTTTCTATTGACATATGTTCAAGCTTACTGACTCTGTCCAGTCTACTGATTAGCCCCATCAGAGGCATTATTAATTTTTGTTAGTTTATTCCTACCATTTACTTCTGATTAGTTTCTGATTTTCCATCTCTCTGCTTAGATATCCCATCCATTCCTGCATGCTTTCTATTTTTTTTAAATTAAAGCCTTGATGTAGTTATTGTAAATTGCTGTCTCATGATTCTAAAATCAGTCATATCTGAATCTGGTCCTGATGTTTACTTTTTTTCTTCAGAATGTGTTTCTCTTGCCTTTTAACATGCATTATAATTTTTGATAAAAGCCAGACATGATGTATCAGGTAACACAAACAGAGCCAAAATATTTTTTATCATAAGCGTTTAGGTAAATCTGTCAGGGAGTTGAGTTTTTTGTAATATTTGCTGTACATGTAGATGCTAGATGCTTCAAATTCCTCTAGTGTCTCATGGCTTAATAGAAACGATAGATTCTATGACTTGCAACTCATTCAGCTAAAATCTGTTATTAGATGAGTCCTACTGATGTGGTAATAAAGTATGTGTATGAGTGGATGTAAGAAAATGCATTCTACAGTTTTATTATTAATTCTCAGTATTTTAATGGACCTGTGTCCTTTGGCTATGATTTTCACAATGTTTCTTAGCTTTTTTCCCCTTTTTCTATTAAGTATGACAGTAAAGCTAGAGGAGGTTGGATAATTGTTCCTCCTCCAAGGTAGAATGAGGTTCCATTAAATCTCTTATCTCTGAAAATTATATGAGCATATTTCAAAATGATTATTATTTTTTTCTCTTGCCAGATCCATGAGTGGATTTATCTCGGCTCTTTACCATTAGAACCTGGTGGATTTCTCAGAAGCAATATGTACAGAAGTGTCTGGCCCTGACTACACTAAGGCCTCCGTGAGTTTCTGACTTTCACCTTAACCTGCATCCCACGCCCACAATCCATCAAAATTATTATTTAAGGGTGTCTAACAGTATCAACTGCAGCAGTTCTTGCTTTAAATAAAGCAGATCTCAGTTCTGATTGCCTGTATGCATCTGCCTCTCCAGAGGAGTTTGTGGGGTGGTGGTTAGCTCTGGAACTGCAGTTCTCTAAAGGGTCTAAGAAAAGGCATCCATTTATAGTTTGTTAGTATGTTTTCTTGTTGGAAGGATCAAAATTAAACTTGCAGGCTCTGACTGTAAATAAAACAGGATATTTCATATTCTTAATTTGAATAGTGCCATTTGATATATTTTCCCATTAGAACAAATAACAATTTTTTTCATGCAGTAACTTTATAGTGTCATAATTTTACTTCTACACTCCATGTAGATAAAGTTAATTTATAATAAATCACTACCAAAATTCATGTCATGTAATAATTTCACAATACATATAAACCAAACTATTGTGGTGTATGCCTTAAATAATAATAATAAACTGACACTGTGGATCACATAAATCTACTTACAAAATAAAATTGCATAAAACTAAATACAAATACACACAAATAAGAACATACTTATATAAATACACTTATATAAATATGCTCTTATAATATATATTTATAAAATATAAATAATAAATATATACACAATATATACACATTGTAGTAATCATTTGCTATATATATAGTAACTATATATATATATATATATATATATATATAGTCACTATGTTATACATCTTAAGGCCCTGGCTGGTTTGGCTCAGTGGATTGAGCGTTGGCCTGTGAGCTAAGTGTCGCTGGTTCGATCTTCCAGTCAGGGCACATCAGAGAAGGAAAACTCTGACTCCAAAAAACCTCCGCTGCCTTGCGGCATACCTCTTCAGGGGAAAGGATAAGGGAGTAAACCCCGACAGAAAATCCGGAGCCGGAGTCCCTAAGGCGGTTTGACGTTGTAGTCAACACCGGCAACTCCTGCGGCGCACCTGAAGCCAAGCTGTATTGACTCCGTCTTTCCCTTGGACCCTTCAGCTGCGAAGAGAGGGGGGGTCTGCTGCATGGGCAACAGCAGACCCTCCATATCACCCTGCCCAGGCTCTGTAGCTTCAGCTTCACTGGAGAGGACACTCCAGCGTCATCGCAAGATGTCGATTCAACACGGGAGGAGACAGATACCGTGTCACTCCCGAGTCGGACTGCACAGCCATTCTCGGCGGTGCAGATGGACTCTTAAGAAGCTACACCATCGTCTCTCGAGACGGACGGCTGCCAACGAGTTACCAACGAGAGATACATCTTAAACTTACATAATGTAATATGTTAATTATATCATTATAAATGTGCAAAAAGTTAAAATAACTAGTTTAGTTAGTATATAGAGAAAAAGTGAAAAGAAAAATGATTAGATATTAGAGAAGTATTCTAAATGAAAATGAGAATAGATTGAACATATATGCTTTATGCTCTGTTTAGTAATTTAGTTGCATATAAACAAGACATAATTTATCACTTAACAATTAAGAATCTTACAGGTGCCTTCAAAATTCCCCCCAGGAGAAAAGCATTTCTAGTCATATTGGAAGATCATAATGAACTTGAATTGATAGAGCTAGATAGACAGAACTAGTGATATCAATATTTGAGCAGATGGGGATTATTTGAGAGTAAGCACAGACAATTAGGATTAAACAATCATATATTGGAAAAATACTATTGAGAAAACTAGACTAAGGCATAATATTAGTAAATAAAAATAAGTAATTTAGTTAGTGTCGATTTATAAGACAGAAGAACCAAGGTGAATGTTTAGATATTTAAGAAATATACCAGACAATGAACTAGAAAGAATATTCTATCAATTAGACAAAAAGAAAAGGTTTACCAAAGAAATAATGAGCACTTAATTCTGATTATTAGCCTACTGCCTATAATGCATAACACATATAACATAATTTCCAAAATCTAATTGACTTTTAATTCTTCAACATCATTGGCACAGAATACAGAGCTCAAAAACTTCCAAAATTTATAATAAAACAAAGAAAACTGATACTGCAGTGCAGTGAGGAAAGGATACATTTTCAATCAATGAGTCTTTGTCACTCAGCTACTCATATTTTTAGAATATGAATTTTGGTCTCTCAATAAACAAAATTATTTGAGGTGGATTATAGATTTGCACATGAAAAGTAAAATAATAAAGTTTCCATAAAGTAGCAGATAAGGTTAATTTTATAACTTTGGAATAGACAGATATTTTTAAAAAGGGATGCAAAGTCAGTAATCAAAGACAAGATGATAAATTTTACTTCATTAATGGTAAGAAAGTAAAAAAGTTACTTTACATCAAAAATTACCAGTAAAAATGTAAAAAGGCATACAGAATTGTGAGAAAAGATATTTGCAACACATAAGTCTGAAAAATTTCATGATGTATAAAGAACTATTCTAAAGAAATAAGGAAAAGTTCACTCAAGATAAGAGAAAAAAAGGCGGAAAGGCTTAAATAAACACTTCACAGTAGAATATATCTAAATGGCTAATAAACTTCAGAAAATGTACCCCATTTCATTAGTCATGGGGAAAAGAAATATCTAAAATTAAAACCTCAAATTGACACCACTGCATACTCAATAGAATATAACAGATATGTAAAGCAGAATGTCAAGTTCCAGTAGGTATACAGAGCAACTCAAATTCTCATATGTTGTTTCTGAAGAAGTGAATTGGTATAAACACACTGGCAAACTGTTTAGCAGACCCTACTAAAACTGAGTACACTAAATCCTTAATCCATCAATTGTGCACCCTACTATATACTATATAGAAATGAGCCCCAGAGTTACCAAATATGCATATAACTTTTGTAGAACTTTTTAGAATAGCCAAATATCAGAAATGACATAAATAGACCTCAATATTGGGATGGATAATTATGCTATACCTTATTCATTCAATGAAATAATAAACTGTCCAGCAGTGAGAGTAAACATCTACAATGACACGTGGTAACCTCGGTTAATTTCACAAAGTGTTGAGCAAACTAAGGCAGGCACGAAGAAAGCAATGCTGTACGACTCAATTTATCTAATGTAACAGAGAAAGGGAGAGGGGCCCAGAGAAAACAAGTAAGACATTTATGCTGGCAGAAGTCTTAGAGAGGAACATGGGCTTCTGGTTGCTCTTACTATCCTACTTACTTCGTTCTCGTGTACTTGAATGTATTTATGAGATTAATTCAGTAAACATTATAATTATGATTTATGCACTTTTCTATATATATGCTTTACTTGAATAAAAACATTAACTAAAAAATTCTTATTGTGCAGGGCCACAGACATAAATCCTTAGAATTGCCAAAAAAAAAAAAAAAAAAAAAAATCACGTGTACAAAAACTAAGCAAACAACCTGAATAGAAACAGAATTATAAGTATGGGGATCATTTGGAGGGTTATCAGCTGGGAGGGGGGAAGGAGAGAAATGGGGAAATGGTAAGGGTTAAGAAGCATAATTGATATGTACAAAATAGACAGGGGGCTGTTAAGGATTATATAGGAAAGGGTGAAGCCAAAGGACTTATAAGCACGACCCATGGACATCAATTAAAGGGAGTCAAATAGCTGGAGGGAAGGGGGTACTAAGCAGGGGGGGAGCAGAGAGAAAAGAAATTGGGACAACTGTAACAGCATTATCAATAAAATATACTTTTTAATCACTTGTTTTTAAAGTTCTGAATCCATATATATTTTTTAACTTAAGTCAATTAAAGATAAATTTTTGTTAGTGTTTTAGTTGGTCACATCTGTTGTATGAAAAAGGCAGAGGGAGTGGATAATTTAAGGTATATTTGAAAGGCATGATTAACTATTGAGTTTGAGAAAAAATGATGCAAATGATAAATTGGTTAAATGGGAAGGCTTTTTGGTTTCGAGTAATGAAAATAGAAAGGTAATTTAAATTAAGTAATTGAGATCTTTGAATTATGTGCTAAAGAAGTTGAAATATATTTTGTAGATAATGAGGCACCACAGTTTTTTGAAAAGGAAAATGACAGTATTTTACTTTGTATGAAGGAGACTCTAATGGCAGTGTGAAGAACATATTAAAAAGATGAGACTCCAGATACCTGGGGATTATTTGGATAGACACGTAAAAATATAAAGCAGGTGGTGAAAACCTGAAACAAGATATTAACAAGAGAAAACTGGAAGAGAAAGGCAGAGAATTTTGCAAAAATGTAGTAGTAAGAGAATGGACAGAATAAAGCAGGTGATTAGATTTAGTGACTAGGAAAGAAGTGCATGAAGTATAAGTGACTTTAATATTTCTAACCTGTAAGAAAAGCAAGTAAATAGTTTCATGAACAGGAATAATAATAACAAAGGAGAACTTTCAGGGAGAAACTAATAAACTAATCTTAGAATATTGGAGTTTTGTATAATGCCAGTACGAACTGGCAATGAAGAGTTGGAGTTTAGAAGTCAGCTTTAAATTTTTTTAAAAATGTCTATTTGGTAGTTAGGGCACCAAGATCGCTTTAGAGACTACAGAAATGATTTTCTGGAATCTAACTGCCAGACTGAATCTTTTACACCATAATTTCTCATTGTGTTGATATGTAACTTTATTTTAGCCCACGTTAAGTATATGTTTCTGAAATCTCTACACTGAAAATAGTATGTCTTAGTTATTTGTTTATTCTCTCACAGGAACCAACGTGGTGCTGGGCACCGAATGATCATTTAATTTTCTGGTGACTTGTCTTTGGGGTACCTGATAGCTTCCTTATCCTATATTAACTGTGAATTTCATAATTTTCAAATATTACTACTATAAAATACATATTCAACTCCTCAAATATATGTAACAGAACAATCTACATTATATAATTTACTTTTATAATAAAAATATATTTGAACAGTAGCTTTGGGAAAAGGTATTAGATTCCATAGTCAAATAAAATTTGGTTACCATCAATACTAGGGATACTGAGTTAATTTATACCTTTTCTATTCACTATATAGATTATGCATTAGCCTCCAACTATATCTCCCTTTTTCCAGTCTGATGTGACACTTTTTCTTTTTTTACTCTGTGGCCAGCACCTATCTGTCTATATTTTGTACTTCTGCTTCACAGTGGCTTTTAAGAATTTTCTCCAGGCATTCTTCTTGTGATTTTTCTACATCATTGAAGTTTCTGTGCAATTATACTATTAAAATTTACTGAAACCGTTGTAAAATTTTATATATGGAGAGGACACATGAGAGATAGAGAACAGGGAAAGGGAAAGAGAGGGTGATTATTACAAGAAACTGACTCAGACTCACACAATTATGGAGACTGAAAAACCCCATCATCACCCTCTGTAAGTTGGGTACCCAGGAAGTCAGCGGTGTAATTCAGTTTGAGTCTTAAAGAGTGAAAACCTGGAGGGCTGAAGATCAATGTTCCAGTTCATGCAATTACACAGAAAGGGACAATTTTTTTCTTCCTTCCTTTGCCTATTTTTTCTATGCAGGCCCTCAAGGGACTGCATGATGTCTACCCACATTGAAGAAGAACTGCTTAACTGAGTCCACCAACTGCAATGCTAATTTCACTCAGAAACACCCCCACAGCTGCACAGAAATAATTTTTGGCCAAATATATGGGCACCTTGTGATCTAGTCATGTTGACACATAAAATTAACCATACTGTGGCTGTGTTCCGGGAGTTCATTATTAGAGATACTGTTTCACTATTTGGAAATCTTTTTTCCTCATCATGTCTGATAATGCGTTAATCTATGCAAGTGACTTTTCCCAGAATGTAAACCTACCTTTTAAAATTAAACATTTTATGTGGCCTTGGTTTTACCATTTCAATGGAAATCTGTTCAAACTGGATTATACATGTTTTTGCCTTTTATTTTTGTTTTATAATATTTTATTATTTTTTTAATGATCAATACCATCATATAATTTATTTGGATGTGTTAAATGTGAGTTGCTTTGTCTTGTATTTTAAATAACATGTACTAAACATAATTGAGCTTTTATGTAATGACTCAGGACTTTTATGACCAACATCAGCTGGTGATAAAAAATTGTCAGTATCTACCTGTTTATAATAGCTGTACTGATGCTAATTACTCTGGCTCACACAAATAGCATGTATCAGCTGACTTGCTTAAATTTGTGTTAACTGATTTCTCAGTTTTCCCCATGTCCACTGCAGTCTATTGTCACAGGAACCACAGTTATCCTTTTAATAGTTAAATCAAACTATGTCACTTCTCAGCTCAAAACACTCCAGCAGTGCCTACTGACTCTTGCCTACAAGGCCTTATAACTTAGTTCTTTTTTGCTCGCTTCCTACTACTCTATTTTAAGACATGAGACTTGTTCCCATCTCAGGGCATTTGCACTAGCTGTATTCTCTTATAATTTGTGTTGCCCTTAACACTGTTTTAATATAGCTCCTAACCCTTGACATGCTCACAGCTATGCATACAAATACACATACATAGAAAGATTTCTAATTTGCTGCTTCCAATATACTTCCAACTCAAATAACAGCTAAAACAATCTCATATAAATGATGTCTAAAATTAACAAGCATAAGCTCTTTTTTTTTTTTTTTACAAGCATAAGCTCTTAATGGTAGTCTGAATAACTCTTCTTTAGGGAAATTATATAATTTTTGCACATGATTGATGGGATAAATGTATTGCTTTCATGTTTTTAAATGTTCTAAACATTTGACATTACTGGAATAGTCTTCTCATCATAAGCGGGACATTATTTTCTAAGATGTACAAATGGCACAGTTGAAAATTGTCAATATAACCCACTAAAAAGGAAAATAACCTCATAAGTTGTTGATGTAAGTTTCTAGTTACATTGTTTCTATATTTATTTTAAAAGGAATAAGCTTGTTGAACCACTGAATAATGGATTTGAAGTGCAATTCAGAGTATTTAGCAAATTCTCAATTATTAAAAAAATAAAATTATAAAATAACAGAAAATACAACAGAAAATGATAATCTTTGCCTGAAGTTTCAGAATTAATCCAATTTGAAAACATAAAAACTGAATTTAAAGACATAAACAGCAATAAAAAATGTCTTTTCATAATGAACACTTTAGTCTTATTCTCCTATTACAGTGTTAGATATCAAAATTAAATTAGTTACAACTCTTTATTGGGAATCTAATGAAGTGTTAACAATGCCAAATAAGTACCATGATAATTTGCTGCGTGGTTTAGTATAAGAAATATTTTATTATTCTCACTTATAGTATTATAATAATGGTGATCCTTTATATTTATCTAACTCCAACATCCAAGAGAATATCCCTAAACATAAGTGATACATGTATTTAGAAACTCTTTCACTAGCTATAGAAACAAAGATATGATAACTGAACATATTATTGACTGTGCAATGATTGACAATACATGTTCATTGCTTGAGTGGTTAACTTAATTATCCTAGTTATCTGCATGGGGAAACCCAGATGACAGCTAGTGAATTGAGCCGAACAAACATTGCATTATATTGGATTGAGAGAGTGAGTTACAGTCTAAGAGTGTGAGATTAAACAGTGGGAAATTTTCATTTATAATGTTTGGTACTGAATGACCCAGTGACAAATGTATTACATGAGTAGAAATCAAGTCTCTGTCATAGTCACATGATATCAGTCCATTGAGGTATTATGTAAGAACTTCATTTACATTTCACTCACTCTTGACACTAATGTATGATAAAATGAAATGAAGTTCGTCTTCAGCTCATCTGAAGAGATTGAGTAACAGAATGGCTGAGAAAATTTAATTTTGTCAGAGTATAGCTATACTGGGATAGGTTTTATCCCTGGAGATAAACTCCCATACTTATGGCATAAGTCAAGGGCCAAATTAAATGTTATTTTTTGCTGTTTTTTTTTGTTCATACTAAAACATTAGTATTAAGATACAAGTAGAGCCAAAATTATTTTCTATGAACCAGATGATAAGAAAATCTAAAATAGAAATGACTATAAAACCTCCAATTCTTCTTCTCCTCTCTTCCTATTAATCAGTATGACATTGAAATAATAAAAACCTTATAGAATACTCATCAAAATGGTCCTGAGTGAAAAATGTAGGTAGAAGCTCCTATTTCTCCCGGGTAAACTTTAATTCATACAGCCAAGACATGGAAACAACCAAAGTGTCCTTCAGTAGATGACCGGATAAAGAAGATGTGCCACATATATACAATGGGATACCACTAAGTCATAAAAAAGATAAAGAAATACTGTCATTTGCAATAACATGGATAGATCTTAGGAATATCATGCTAATTGAAATAAGTCAGACTAAAGAAGTCAAGAGCCATATCATTTTACTCATCTGTGGGATATAACACTGAAAGCAACAAATGAACAAACAAGTAAAACAAACAAAAACTCACAAACACAGAAAACAGTATGGGAGTTACCAGAGTGAAAGAAAGCTGGAGGAAAGAAAAAGGTAAAGGAGGTCAAATATCTGGCAACAGAAGATTTTTTTTGTTGGTGGGAACACAATGCAATCAATGTACAGTTGATTGACCAAAGTCACCCCAATAAATTCCACTAAAAGAAAAACAGAATATGACTTTGTAGGAATTGTGATAAGTCTGTGTGACATTAGACACTTCTCTTAATATCTATGCTTGGTGATGGTTAGAGTTTGGTGCTTGTTAGGTAGGTATTTCTTCTATTGTGGATATTTAAATAAACTCCAAACTCAAACCATGATGGATTCCTGTATCATCCTCATCCTCATCATCATAGTTACCATTAGTTGTGTGTATGTATCATGCTATGCTTTATATACATAACAATGTATCAAATAATAACTTCATGATTATTTATAATAACCTTATGAAGAAAGTATTATTGTTACCTTTACTTATAATAGACATCCAAGGCATATAGAGGTTAATTAACATATCTTATATTACATAGTTAATAAGTGATGGAGTAAAATTTTCAGCAGAGGCAGCCTTTTACATTTCTAGAAAAATATATAGATCAAGGTTTAATATATTTCATAAAAGAGCAAGAGTCAACAGGAAACTTCCAAATTTTTAACAAATTTATTAACATGTTTAGTGATCAATTTAACATTTTTAAATATACATTATAAATATAACAAAGTAAACTGTTTGTAAAATAGTACAACCATTTGTATTCTATGCTGTGTCTTCCCTCTTATTTTACTAATTATTTGAATTTTTAACTTCAAAGATGATATATTTATCCATGTTGTCACATTTTTTTAATTTAACTCTATCTATGACCCTGATAGCACGTTACTGTTATTTCTAGTTTGTTATGCAAAAATCTTTTTCCAGAACCAAAAAAGCAGGACCTTTTACTCTTTATTCACTCTAGATTTATTTAAAATGGCTGGAATTTGTTATATCTGCACAGTGTTCAGTCTAGGTTTAAAGTATTATTTCTTCCCATAAGTAATTCATATAAAGCATTCTTCTTTTTTTTCACTTATTTAAAAGACTTAATTTTTAGACCAGTTTCAGGTTGAAGGAAAATTGTAGAGGAAAATATACGCCCTACCCCAATACATGTATAGACTCACCCGTTATCAATATCCCTCACCGGACAGTACATTTGTTATAGTTAATGAATCAACATTAACACATCATAATCATTCAAAGCCTATTGTTTACCTTAAGATTTACTCTTGGCATTGTACATTCTACTGTTTTGGAAAAAGTGTGATGATATCCATTATTATAGTATCATACAGAATTTTTTCACTGCCCTAAATATTTTCTGTTCTGCCTCTTCATCCATCCTGTATTCCCAAACTTTAGCAACTGTTGCTCTTTCCACCATTTTCATAGTTTTACTGTTTTCCAAAATGTCATACGGTCAGAATCATATGGCATATTGTAGACTTCACATTGCCTTATTTTAGTTATGAATACATAGAAAATGTTATCTGTTCTTTCATGGTTCAGTAGCTCATTTCATTTTGGCACTGAATGATAAATATTCCATTGTCTGGATGAGCCAACGTTTATCCATTCAGCAAACTGAGAGCTGCTTCCAAATTTTGGCAGTTATGAATAAAGCTGCTTTGACAACTTGTGTACACATATTTCTGTCAATATAAGTGTTTGACTTTTGGGGGACATGCTTACTGGATCCTATAGTAAGACTATGGTTAGTTTTGTAAGAAATCACAGAACTGTCTTCCCAAGTGGATGTACCATGTTGCATTTCCACCAGCTGTGAATAAGAGCCCCTGTTGCTCCACATCCTCGTTAGCATTTGGTGTTGTCAGTGTTCAAGATTTAGGCAATAGGTTTGTAGTGGTATCTTATTTGTTGTTTTAATTTCCATAACCCTCATGACTCATAATAGAAGCACTTTTACATGTGCTTACATCTTCTTTGGTCTATTTTTAATTGGGCTTTATGTTTTCATGATGTTGAGTTTTCATAAGCCATGGGATATTTTAGACAATAGTCCTTTATCATATGTGTCTTTTAAAAACAGTTTTCCCAGTCTATGACTTGTCTTTCCATTCTCTAACAGTTTCTCTCACAGAGCTGAAGTTCTTAATTTTAACAGTCTGACTTATCAACTCTTTCTTTCATCAGCTGGGCTTTCCATGTTGTATCTAAAAATGTATCGCCACACCCAAACCACCTCTGTTTTCTCCTCTGGCATCTTCTAGTTTTGCAGTTTGTGGCATAAAGAGTGCAAAGTGTGTGACTGTATTTAGATTTTACATGTGGGTGTATAGTGGTTCCAGACCCACTTCTGGAAAAGACTATCTTTGCTACATTAGATTGCCTTTCATTCTTTGTTATAATCATTCAACTATATTTATATGGGCCTGTTTCTGGAATTTTTTATTCTGTTCTATAGATCTATTAGTTTCTTCTTTCCCCTGCACAACACTGTCTAGAATACTGTAGCTTGATAAGAAGTCTTGAAATTGGGTAGAGTCAGTCCTCCAACAATTTTTCTTCTTCAATATGTGTGAGCTGTGCTGGATATTTTGCTGCTCCATGTAAACTTTATAATCAGTTTGCTGAGTATCTGATTGAAAATTTTTTGATTATAGATCAAGTTGGAAAGAGCATACATCTTAACAATAGTGGGTCTTCCTATCTGAACTACTGATAGATTTCCTTTAAAAATATGTCTTCCAACATTCATCATTTTGCAAGACAGATCTTTCCTACACACTCTAAAATGATGAGTTGAACAAACAGCACTCAAGGAGAAAAAGCCATTTGAGAGAGCCCTGTCTCTTCCACAAACCTGAAATAACCATTGTTCTCCCTTCCATAACTATCATGTTATTAGGTTTTAATTAAGCTCATGACACAACTCAGTGGTTAGGTTTAAGAATCACATGCTCTTGACAAAAGGCAAAAAATAAAAAAAAATAAATGAGTCTTCCTATCTTTGAACATAAAATATTTTTATTAATTTATTTCTCATTTTATTCCTCTCATCATAGTTTTATAATCAATAAGTATTTCATTAAGGGAGTGCTAATGTAAATAGCATTTTTTCAAAATTCAAATCCTACATACAATATAGTGTGAGATAGATACATGGCTTAAAATTACAGGATTCATCACATTTCTTCTGTAGAGGGTTGGGCACAAGTAGGTATACAGTTGTTGTATGGAAAATACTAAAATTAATCAATAATAATACAAGTACTAACACCTCTAAACTTATTTTTGCCCAACCCTATATATGATCCATAAAAATTAATGATTTTTCATTATGTATAATACCATCTCATGAAGGCCTGCAAGCTAGGCATTCAGGAAAAGAACTGAAGCATTATTCTCTGAATAAATTGAATGCTAAGTCTGAATTTTGTTTTTGTTGTAGTCATGCTGTGACAGAGCCCAAAAATTATCACTGACAAAATTACATAACAACCTCATTTTTAAACATATAAAGATATCCTAGAATTGGTAGAGCAATAAAAGATTGAGATTTTAAAAGTGAATAGAGAACAAGCTTTTTCAATCACAACACTACTGATATTTTGGACATGATGTATAGCAGAAGCCCTCTTAGCAGTGATATGCAAAATGTCTTTATGCATTGCCAATGTCTTAGGGGGCCTAAATCATGCCTGCCTGAAAACCAATGCTCTACATAAAACAGATTGATTATGACCTTTTTGATGCATTATATTTGGTTAGCTAATATTTTGTTGAGGATTTTAACATCTATGTTAATCAAGGATATTGCCTATAATTTTCTTTCTTTGTAGTGTCTTTATCTGGTTTTGGAATTAGGATAATGCTGGTCTTGTAAAATGAATTTGGGAGCCTTCCCTCCTCTTGAAACTTATGAAATAGTTTGAGAAGGAGAGGTGTTAGTTATTACTGGAATGTTTAGCAAAATTCACCTGTGGAGCTATCTTGTCCAGAGCTTTTTGTGTTGGGATTTTTTAATTATTATTATTATTACTGCTTCAATTTCACTACGTGCAATCCATCTATTCAGATTCTCTGATTCTTCCTGATTTAATTTTGGAAGATGGGATTTTTTTCTGGGAATGCAAGGTCGGTAAACATTGAGAAATCAATAAATGTGATTCACCACATAAACAAAATGAGAGATACAAACCACATGATTATATCAATAGATGCAGAAAAAGCATTTGATAAAATCCAGTACCTATTTGTAATTTAAAAAATGCATCAAAGTGGGAATAGAGGTAACACACCTAAGCGTAATAGAGGTCATATATGACAAACACACTGCCAGCATCATACTTAGTGGGCAAAAATGACTAGAGTTCCTATTAACATCAGGAACTAGACAGGGACATCTGCTTTTACCTCTCTCATTCAACATATTACCAGAAGTCCTAACCACAGCAATCAGACAAAAGAAGAAATAAAGGCCATCCAAATTGGAAAGGAAGAAGTAAAACTGTCATTATTAGCAGATAACATGATACTGTACATAGAGAACCCCTAAAGATTACACCAAGAAACTCCTGGACCTGATAAATGAATTTAGCAAATTAACAGGATACAAAATAAATTAATATCCAAAAACCTGTTGCATTTTTATATTCCAAAAACAAAATAACAAAAAGAGAAATTAATAAAATAATCCCACTCACAGTTGCTTCAAAATGAATAAAATATCTAAGACTTAAATGGATCAAAGACTTAAATGTTAGACCCAAAATCATAAAAACCCTAGAAGAAAGCATAGGCAGCAAGATCCCAGACATTGCTCATAACAATTTTTATTGGATATATCTCCCCAGGCAAGGGGAAAAAAACAAAAAATAAGTAAATGGGACTACATCAAACTAAAAAGTTTTGCACAGCAAAGGAAATTATTAAAAAAATAAAAAAGACAACCCACAGAATGAGACAACATATTCACCAATACATTTGATAAGGGAGTAATATCCAAAATTACAGAGTACTTTCAAATATCATCACCAAAAAAACCAAACAATCCAATTAAAAAATTGGGAAAAGGCCTTAAATAGACACTTCTCCAAGGAGGGCATACAGATTGCCAATAGACATATGAAAGGATGCTCAACGCCACTAATCACCAGAGAAATGCATATTGAAACCTCATTGAGAGACCACCTCACACCTGTCAGAATGTCTATCATCAATAAATCAACAAACAGTGCTGGTGAGGATGTGGAGAAACAGGGACTCTTCTGCATGGTTGGTGGGAATGCAGCCTGGTGCAACCACTGTGGAAAGCAGTATAGAGATACCTCGAAAAATTTAAAAAATGATCTGCCCTTTGACCCAGCTATCCACTTGTGGGAATATATTAGAAGGGACACAAAACACTGATTTGAATTAATATAAGTACCCCTATGTTCATTGCAGCATTATTTACAATCGCCAAGATACGGAAGCAGCCCAAGTGACCATCAATAGATGAGTAAACAAAACAACTATAGGGCGTTTAGACAATGAAATACTACTGGGCCATTAAAAATAATGAAGTTTTACTCTTTTAGACAATATCAATGAACCTGGAGAAAATTATGCTAATGAAATAAGCCAGTTAGAGAAAAACAAATACCATATGCTTTCAGTGGTACATGCAATCTAATAAACAAACTGAACTAACAAGGAAAATGGGGACAGACTCATAGATGGAGAGCAGATGACCGCTAGTGGTGGGGAAGGGTAGGGTATGGAGGGATTGTGCAAAAGGGAAAAAGGACTCATGGATGAGGACAACAGTCTGGTCATTGCTGCGGGGTGGAGGTGGGTATAAGGGGACAAAATGGTAATGGAAAAAAATACAATAAAGATAAAATATTAAAAAGTCAAAAAAGAAAAGAAGAAATGGTGCTATTTGCAACAACATGGGTGAACCTTGCAAGTATTATGCTCAGCAAAAAAATGAGTCAGAGAGAGTTAATAACCAGATAATTTCATTCATATGTGGGATATAAAACTGAAACTCATAGACCTAGAAGACAGTATGATGGTTACCAGACAGAAGGGGGGTGGCATAGTAGTAAAGGGTAAAGAGAGTCAACTACACGGTGACAGAAGATGACTTCACTTTGGTCGGTGGGCACACAATGCAATGTACAGATGATGTATCATAGAATTATATACTTGAAATCTTATTAAACAATGTCATCTCAATAAATTTAATTTAAAAATAATTTTAAAATAAAAATATTGAAAATAAATGTATTAAGTAAAGCATTAACATACTTAATATTGTCACAGTAATATACTCATTCTTGAATAAATTCAGTACTCATTTCTAGTTTAATTTTCAATATCTGTTGTATTATATTTTTCCTTATTTTTCTTATTTTTTAGAATATAATTTCAGAATCTTCATGTGTACTAATGATGTGGTTTCACTAAGTCACTTGCAACACATGATTGTACTGTATATGTACACACATACTTATATAAACATGTGTGTGGGTAGATATAGCTAAGGATAAGGAATATGGACATGAACATGGTTATGGATATTAATATAAATATAGTTATAGATATAGATATGCCAAAACAAACTCTAAGGTAAAAAACAAAATTTTCCATTATTTGTCTCTTTAAATCTGGACATTGAGATGTTATCTGAAGTTCTACCAGGAAAATCATAAAATATCTCTGTTTTTATTGATCTTTCTTTTCAAAGTGTACAAGCAAGCAATTAGATAATGGCCATTGAACTTTCTTTACCATCATAAAAATGTGATATACCTGTCTTTTAAAATTATTTATACTTATATTTTTATGAAGATATAATTGTGTAAGTTCAAGGTGTACAGTATTTTGATTTGACACATTTATATATTTCAATACGATTACCAATTAGCATTAGTTAACACTTCTAACACACATCATGATTATCATTTATTTTTTGTGGTGAGAATTTTTATGGTCTGGTCTCTTGGCAACTTTGAAGCATATAACACAGTATTGTTCACTATAATCACTGTAGCGGATGTTATATCTCCAGGGCTTATTCATCTTCTAACTTCAAGTTTATACCTTCGACCAACATCTCCTCACTCTCCCATCCTCTTTGAGCTCCTCTAGCCCTGGTAACCGCCATTCTACTGTCTGTTTCTGAGTCGGCTTTTTTAGATTCCACATATAAATGATATTATACAGTATTTATCTTGTTCTGAGTTACCTCACTGAGCATAATGCCCTCAGGTCTTGAGCTGCATTTTTCTTTAAAAATTCTACAGCTAATGACAATTTACAATACAGGTTTATCTACAGTAATAAGGTTAACCATCTAAATATTAAGTGGCTCAAAAAGCGGTATAATTTTCACATATCAAAGAAATGCCTTGTAACAAAGTAATTATTAGCGATTATTCACTTGAAAGACAAAAATGTAGGTCTTTGAGAAAAAGTGTGTAGATAATAAATTATATCCTATTGTATTTTGAATGCCTACGGGGTCTAGATAATAAGTAATATCCTATTCTATTTTGAATGCCCACAGGGGAGTCAAGTGCACTGTAGATTTCTGTGACTGCTTCAGCCTATCCTGGTTTCCTTTTTTTTTTTTTTTTTAGATTTTATTAAATAAACTGAGGCGACATTGGTTAATGAAGTTATGTAGGTTTCAAGTGTACAATTCTATGATGCATCATCTATATATTGAATTGTGTGTCCATTAACCAAAGTCATGTCTCCTACCGTCACCACATATTTGACCCCCTTTACTCTTTATTATATTCCTACCATCCTTTCCTCTGGTAATCACCATGTTGCTGTCTGTATCTTGAGTATTTGTTTTTCTTGTTCTTTCATTTGTTGATTTCAGTTTTGTATCACATATATGAGTGTTCTGTAACTAATTTACAAGTAGGTGAGAAGACAGTCTATAAATTGACTTGTTGTTTTTAAAATTATGTACTAAATGTACTAAAGCTAAATTGAAATATATTTTTGATAGATTATGAATATAATAGTAACTAAATAAAAAAACATTTATTGAGCAGATTCTGAATTGTTTTGGCGAATATTTACTTAGCACTGTATCATGTACAGTAAAAAAAAGAAAGACTATACAATTCTTATTTAGAAATCTTGAAAATACATTATTTTGTTGACTAGAAGATTGTTTGGGAATTCACTGTATGCATGAGAAAAACTTTTTTTCTAGCTATACACTTTGACAAGCAAGTTAGTAGGGATAAAATATCAGTAGCAAAGAAAGGGAAGGAAAGGTTGGGAGGAAGGCATAGAGGAAGCTATTCAAATTCAAGTGTGTTTTACTAGAGTTTTCACTCTGACAAAAATAGGAAGGGCTCTAGGAACCTGAAATGGAATTGTAAAATATCTAGTTTCTTCAGTGAGATAGATGTTCTCTGCTTCCTATTACTTCAACAGAATCATCATTTGTGAAAAAATACCCCCAGAACTGAAAATATTGTATTGTACACTAACTAGTTCAGAGCACACATCTCTCCTGCTATTTTCTTACTTTTCATTTTAAGAAGTAATTGCCATATATGTTTGTTTGATACTATAATTTCAAACTTAAATACACACTTGTAGATGCTGAAGATACAAATTAGTTTTATACTCTGAGACACTAAAGGAAAAATGAATTGGCAATGTTGTCACCTCTCATCTGACACATAGAATTACAAATTGGATGCTGCTTTTGTTTTTATTATGAGACATCAAAGAACAAATATTTACTGAGCACCTACTAAGAGAGTGTGTAAAACAGTTCTATTTCGAAGTATATATAGCCTAGGTGAGAAAATCAAGTCTAGATATGTAGTACACTGAATAAAAATAAAATTTTAGATAAAATAAACCTGATACAAGGAAGTTTGTAGTTTGTAACCAAATGAGTAGCAGAGATACATAGTGAAAGATTTCTAAGGAGTTAATTTGAATATGTAATTGTCACCAATTTATTTATTTGAAAAATGTTCTTGAATATTTATTCTGTTTATTCCCATTTCACATAGAGAATGTCTGGGGAAGACATATAGCTGTCACAAGGTTGTTTGATGAACATGCTATCAGTGAAAACACTCTTCAGGCCTCACTCTCCTCTTCACATTCTGGAATGGCCTTTGCGATTATAATTTTTTTGTGACTCCTTTTATTTTGCTGCTTCCTAATGCTTTACTCTTGTCTTTAAGTTTCTTATTATGATACTACTCCAATGATAGATGTTTTTATTCAATGACATAGTCTTTAGTTTGAAGTAGCATATTTATTATAAGGTACAGGCATACTTATTTAGGAGATACTGCAATTCTGGCTCCAGTCCACAGCAATAAAGTGAGTCACACAAGTTTTTGGTTTCCCATGGATATAAAAGTTATGTTTACACTGTACTGTATCCTATTAAGTGTGCAATAGCATTATGTATAAAACATGTTAGTATCTGAATGAAAAAAAAAAATTTCTCAACAGTGCTAACCATCTCCTGAGCCTTAAATGAGTCATAATCTTTTTGCTGGTTTAGGGACTTGCCTCAAAGTTGATGGCTGCTGGCGGATGAGGGTGGTGGTTGTCGAAGGTTGGGTTGGCTGTGGCAATTTCTTAAAATCAGATGATGATGAAGTTTGCCACATCGACTGAGTCTTCCTTTCACGAAAAGTTTTGTGTGTCATGTGTAATGAGGTTTAATAACATTTTACCCACATGAGAGCTTTCAAAATTGGAGTCAAATCTCTCAAAGTTAATAAAGTTGACTTTATTAACTAAGCATTTGTAACATTCTAAATCACTTGCTGTCAATATTCACAGCATACTCACTAGGAGTAGATTTCATCTTAAGAAACTACTTTCTTGGCTCTTCATAAGAAGCATCTCTTTGTCTGCTAAAGGGGATTACAGAAATTCAGTCATATCTTTAGGCTATACTTCCAATTCTGGTCCTCTTGCTGCTTCTATCACAAATAAAGTTACTTCCCCACTGATTTCTTGAAGCCCTCGAAGTCATCCATGAAAGCCTGAATCAACCTTTTCCATAAATCTGTTAATGTTGATGTATTAAATTCTTCCCATGAATCATAAATGTTCTTAATGGCATCTAAAATGGTGAATGCATTCCTGAAAGTTGTCAATGTACTTTGCTCAGATCCATCAGATGAATCACTATCCAGGGCAATTATAGCCTTACAAAATGTATTTGTTAAATAGTAAGAGATAAAAGTCAAAATTGCTACTTAATCCATGGGCTGCAGAGCAGATGTGCTGTCAGCAGGCATGAAAACAATCCCATTGTCCACCGCCACCAGAGCTCTTGTTGATCAGGCACATTGTCAATAGCAGTAATATCATGGGAGGAATCTTTTTTCTGAGCAGTCAGTCTCAATAGCGAGTTTTCATCCAGGCTTTGTTGCTCTATTTATAGAGTACAAGCATAGTAGATTTAGCATAATTCTTCAGGACCCCAGGAAATTTTGAATTGTAAATGAGTATTGGCTTCAACGTAAAGTAATCAGATGCATTAGCTCATATTAAGAGAACCAGCCTGTTCTTTGAAGCTTTGAAGCCAAACATTGACTTCTCCTCTCTTCCTGTGAAAGTCCTAGATATCATCTTTTTCTACTGTAATGCTATTTTGTCTATATTGAAAAACTATTCTTTAGTTGAGCCACTTTCATTAATTATCTTAGATAAATCTTCTGGAGCAATTTCTGATTCACCTTGCACAATTATGTTAAGAAGATGGCCTTTTTTCTTTAAACCTCATGAACGAAACTCTTCTACCTCTTCTAGCTTCAGACTTTTCCTCTGAAGCTTCCTCGCCTCTCTCCACCTTCACAGAATTGAAGAGAATTAGGGCCTTGCTCTGGATTAGACATTCACTTAAGGGAATGTTGTGGCTGTGTTACTTTCTTATCATTTGTGTCTTCACTAGAGTAATGTTTCTAATTTCCTTCAAGAACTTTTCCTTTGCATTCACAATTCAGCTCTTTGGCAGACGAGGCCTAGCTTTTGGCATATCTCAGCTTTCAACATGTCTTTCTTACTAAGTTGAATCATTTCTTGCTTTTGATTTAAAGTGAGAGACCTGTAACTCTTCCTATCACTTGCACACTTGGAAGATATTGTAGAATTATTAGTTCATCTAATTCCAATGTTGTTGTATCTCAGCGGATAGGGATCCCCAAAGAGAGGGAGATAGATGAGGAAGTGGCTGGTTGGTGGAGCAGTCAGAACGCACTTATTTACTGAAGTTAGCTGTCTTAGATGTGTGTGATTGATTCATGGAGCCTCAAAAACAATGACGATTCTAACATCACTAATCATAGATCACCATCACAACATAAAAGTAATTTAAAGAGTTTAAAATATTCAGAGAATTACCAAAATGTGGCACACAGACATGAAGTGTGCAAATGTTGGAAAATGAGGTTGATAGTCTTGCTTGATGTAGGTTGACAAACCTTCAGCTTATTAAGAAAACGCAAAATCTACAAAGTACAATAAAGCAAAGTGCAATAAAATGAGGTATGCCTGCAATATGTATCTATGTAAAATAATTATTTCAAAGAAATAATTAGGAAACCTTGTTATTGCCCTCATACAACTGTACCACTATATTAAAATTTTGAGCATTCAGATACACAAACATACATATATTTACATATATACATAGATACATACATATGTAAATTTAAACACTTTATAATTTATAATGAAAGATAAAACATGTGTGTAATATAAGCTGGGTTAACATGAAACAGGTACAAGAATATGTTATGTGGATTCTAATAAGTTTATACTTAACAGTTATTGGGCAATAAACTTTTTTTAAAACTTACATTTGCAAGGTTTTCTATGGGCCTCACATTTGGTTTTTATCCTCCTCTAACATGTCTGTCATCTTTATTGAAGTATAATCAGCATACAAAAATCTGCACATAATTAATATTACAATGTCATGATTTTGACGTATGTATACACTTATGCTACCATCAACACAATCAGCCAAAAGGGAACTAAACATATACATTGCCTTCAAAGTTTTATTGCCCCTTTGTTTTTTTTTTGGGGGGGGGGAGAGTGTGGGGGTTAAGAACACAACATGAAATCTACTCTCTTAAATTTTTTTTAAATTTCACCATACTTATTAACTATAGGAACTATGTTTTCATTCATCGGCAGCCGTCCGTCTCGAGAGACGATGGCGTAGCTTCCTGAGAGTCTATCTGCACCGCCGAGAATGGCTGTGCAGTCCGATTCGGGAGTGACAATCCCTGCCGCACTTGTTACAGGTGAAGGCAGATGGCCGTTGTTGCTGCTGTTGACGCTGCTTCCGCCTCGATCTTTTCTGGGCCGCCTCCTCGTTGCGCGCAGCCTCTGCACGTGACGTACCTTGCCTGACCGCGAGCCTCCAGGCTAGGCGGTCGTCTGCTTGAACTTCCCATGTGTTGAGATTGATGGAGCATTGTGTCATGTCCTTATGTTTTCATTAGAGTCTCATAAACCAGCAACTCTTTATAATAAAAGACACTGATTTTCAAAATCTGATAAGGCTTCTAGGTGTGCATCTGGGTTTTGCTCAGCAATTTTGCTTCACGATTCATTAAAAATATTTTACAAACAGTGAAAAGCAAGTAAAATAATGGTAACCCTAGTAAGTTATAGTTTACAGTCCCTTTGTGTCCATCACCTTCTCAATCCTTAGAGCATAGACATGAAATGGGAATGGCAGATACTTTCAAACAGCTGATGATTAAAGTAAATTGTGCATTTTTCATTTTTTGAGCTGTAAAAAGTAGTGATTAAATTAAATCTGAGCATTAATTAGTATCCTTTGGGATCTAAATGGTCCTCCACATCTTTGAATTGTTTTTGGCATGTTTTCTATAACTTTTTAACACGTTTTAATTTAATTTAATGTTGATACTATTTTATACATTACAGCTCAGGACTGGATAATATTAAAAACCACTTTTTCCCTCTCACACTCAGATACTTTTTTCCACTTTTCTAACACAAAAATATATTTTTTTAATCTGTCAGTACTTGGCTAGTATTAGAAAAACCTCCTTTTCTCTTTTGTTACCCTCATTTACACACACACACACACACACACACACACACGCACACACAAGTCCATATAAAACACTGTTTCATATAAGTAAGTAGATAGTAGTGCCTACAAATTACAATGGTAGGCAAAAGTAGATTTACAGTTTTGAATGGGCAAAACACAGTTTATTCTTGTAGTATTATTTACTAATCATGGTATTATTTTCCACATGAACAGCTGCATACTTACTTTTGCCCACTCCTGTCTTATTTTGAAGGCATTGACATGTATTCTCACCTAGCTCTTAATTCAAATTTACCATCATTTGTTGTACAGTTATGAGCATTTTTTAACCTTCTTAACCTTGAAAGGAGTTTATGAAGCATATGGAGTTTGTTTATTTTCCTAGATAATTCAAGATTTAAAAATTGATTCAGTCGTACAATCAAGGAGTTTGAGTTTGTATGTAGATTATTCAGTCTGGACACCCTATCAAATTCTTTGAGTAGTCATGTTATTTTACCAAAAGATTTTGAAGGAATGGCCTTAAAAACTCATTTCTGTATTTCCTCTAAAGAGAAATTTTATTCATAATATCGATATTTGTCAATGTCTTCTACATATAAACCTACATTGAAAATGTCCACTTAAATTCAGTACTTTCAAAATAAATTAGTTTTCTTAAGGAAACCATAGTTTCCTCCCAAACTATGAAGCAACTCCCAATATAGGATTGATTTTCAGAATTTGGCCACCCACTAAAAGATATGAAAAATATCATGGGTCCAGTGCATCTCTTTATAAATAGACAGAGGCTTATGGAAGTTTTCATTTTTAGTTAAAAGGACAGCTCTGGTGATTAATAACATATATGCACACATCTTAAAATTATGCTGTTCTTACAGGCAGAGTTGGAAAGAGAAAACATCACAGAAATTCTAACAGTTTGACATTCCATGTGTAATTTTGCATAAATTGAATATATTTACCTATAAGCATGCCCTTATAAACCAGCAGAACTGTTATTGCTCATTTTGTTTTGGATATCATATGGCTCAGGAGCAAATGTGTAACCAAATTAAAATGACTCTGAGGAGCTTGTCTGCAGCTAGGATCCTGATGACATTTTTCCAATTTGTATTCTTTCTAAAACATATTTAGATTCATATTTTGTGATTTTATTGTATACATTTCCTGTAAACTACCACAAATCCTTTGCGGAACCAACATGCTATTAATTAATTGCTTAATTCTGTGCAGCTGTACTGCGCCAGGCCCCTTGCCAAATACTGGAAATACAAAGATAAACATAACACAATCCCTTTTTCCAAAGAGTTGAAAATCTAGCCAAAGTAGCTCCCATTTTCATGGCACTCTGGAATATAGCAAGCTCTCCCACATTATCATATTTGATATACACACATGGGAAATTTAAAAAGTGCATTAGAAGTATGTTTACTCTTTCTGGGCACTGAACTGCAGCAATTATTTTGTTCAATAATAGATCCACTGGGAAGATGTTGCTAATGTGTGAAAGCTCCAAGCTGAATAGACGTGTTATCCTGAGAGAATAACTAGAACTTTGGTGAAGCTGCCTTTGATTCTGTACTCTGTCATTGCAGTTTGATTTTCATGAAGCAAAAGGCTTCTGTCGTGATCAAAATAGGAGCTCTGATATTTATATAGATAATGCCAATTCTGTGCTACTTCTACATAGCTTTGGAAAAGGCAGTGGCCGGGCCTTAGCTGGAATACAAAGCCAAGCATCCAGAGCCAAACTTCAGAGTGAAACTTGATACCATATTAAGAAAAGCCTCTAATTTGTTTTTATTTTTGAGTCTTTACATACGTATGCATTTTAAACATATAAAGAAAAATAATGTAATGACCATTTACTAAATAAAAACTATATATATATATATATATTCATTTTTTAAAAAAATTTATCATGTAAAAAGGAAGCTAAGTCAATTTATATCTTACTGCTAGCTAAGGTTCTGTGTTTTATTTGGTTTAACTAGAAAGTAGATTTCAAACACGGCTATTTCATCTTTTTACTGGTTTGCTTTCCTCCTCTTTACTGCATTAGTAAAGGAGGGAGCCCATCTCTAGAGTGCTTGAGGACGGTCAAATGCACACCTGTCAATGGCCAGTTGAGACTCACAGCAGTGTAAATACATTACAACAAACTATTTTCTGGAGACATGCATGCTGATACTAATTATAATAAGCCTAATTTTTTTTTAAAGATGTCTACATACATTGGGAGAATGACTTCAACATGGCTTTTGGCTAACATGTGTTTAAATGTTTAAATACTGTAAATCAAGCTATAATTTATGAAAATGAAAATTTGGCATTTGCTTTATATATATTTATTTAATTTTTTCTTTATTTTTATTCTTGACACTATACAGATGTCTCCATTTTCCCTCATACCCCACCCTGCTTGTGTCTGGCCATAACCACACTATTGTCTGTGACTATGAGTTATGCATATATGCTCTTTGGTTAGTCCATTCTCCTTGTTTCATCCAGCAACCACCTCCTCTCTAAGAGCTGTGTGTCCGTTCCATACACCCATGCCTCTTTCTATTTTGTTCATAAGTTTATTTTGTTCATTGCATTCCACCTATAAGTGAGATCATATGATATTTGTCTCTTTTTGACTGACTTATTTTACTTATAACAATTTCTATGTCCATTCATGTCATTACAAAAGGAAATACTTCCTGCTTTATTTTAGCTGTGTAGTATTTCATTGTGTAAGAGTACCAGAGCTTTTTTATCCATTCATTTACAGATGGGCAGCTGGGCTGCACATCTTGAATATTGAAAACAATGCTGGCTGTATATATTTTTTCAAATTGGTGTTTTGGTTTTCTTAGGATATATTCCCAGAAGTAGGATTGCTGGGTAAAAAGGCAGTTACAATATTAATTGGCTTTCCACAGTGGCTGCACCAGTCTGCATTTCCACCAACAGTGGATGAGGGTTCCCCTTTCTCCACATCCTTGCCAGCACTTATTGTTTGTTGATTTATTAATGATAGCCATTGTGACAGGTTTGAGGTGACATCTCATTGTGGTTTTAATTTGTATTGCTCTAATGATTAGTGACATTTGGCATTTTTTATACCTTTATTGGTCATCTGTATGTACTCTTTGAAGAAGTGTCTATTCAGATCCTTTATCTATTTTTAATTGGACTATTTGTCTTCCTGGTGTTGAGTTGTTTAAATTCTTTATACATTTTGGAAAATAACCCCTTATCCAATGTATCATTGGAGAATATGTTCTCCCATACAGTGGGTTCCCTTTTAAGTTTGTTAATGGTTTCTTCTGCAGTGCAGAAGCTTTTTAGCTTCATGTAGTCTAATTTGTTTATATTTTCCTTGCCTTAAGAGATATATCAAAAATATTGCTGCAAGAGATGTCTGACACCAATTTCTGAATGTAAGTTTTGTATCTTGCTACTTTGACAAATTCATTTATTAACTCTAGTAGATTTTTGGTGTAGTCTTTAGGGACTCCTATGTACAATATAATGCCATCTGTGAACAATGAGTTTTTCTTCCTTATTTTCAATTCAAATGCCTTTTATTTCTTTTTCCTGTCTAATTGCTATGGCTAGTATTTCCAGTACTATGTTGAATAGAAGTGGTGAAAGCTGACATCCCTGTGTTGTTCCTGATCATAAGGAAAACACTTTTAGTTTTTGTCAGGAATTGGCTATTAACTTATCATATATGGAAATACAACTATTTGTAAGAAAATATTATGAACAACTATATGCCAAAAAAAGGAAAGTCTGCAAGAAATGAATAAATTCTAGAAACATACAATATTTCAAAACTTAATCAGGAAGAGTCAGAGAATCTGAATATACAGATTACAACTAGTGAAATTGAAGTAGTAATAAAAAAACTCATAACAAGTAAAATCCCTGGATCAGATGACTCCACAGGTGAATTTTACTAAACATTTAAAGAAGAACTAACAACTGCCTTACTTAAACTATTCCAAAAAAATCAAGAGGAGGGAAGACTTACAAGCTCATTCTGCAAGGCCAGCATTATCCTAATTCCAAAATCATATAAAGATACTACCAAGAGGGAAAATTATGGGACAATGTTGCTGATGAACATAGGTGCTAAAATCCTCAACAAAATATTCACAAACCAGATTCAGCAATACAATACAAAGATCATCTAATACCATCAAGTGAAATTTAGTCTACTAATGCAAGTTTGGTATAATACCTGCAAATCAATAAATGTGATATACCACATAAACAAAATGAAGGATAAAACTACATGATCATATCAATAGATGCATAAAAAGCATTTGATATGACATTTGATTTTTATTTTTCAAGACCACCCCAGAGAGAGTGTTATGTGCTATCTTCTAATGTCATCAACATATCTTATATGCTAGTAGTGAATATCTCAACATCTTCCTCCAGCAGTACAATGAGTAATACATATGTTACTAAATTAGTTTAAAACCTGTGGGAATAGACCATACATTTTAACAGGGAAAATTGTTTGGATTGGCAGAACATTGGACATTACAATAATTTATGGACCTGCATAGGCTGCAGTGTATATGTAGTATACACTAGAACTCTGGCACAAAAAACTTATGGGTAGAGAATTAGAAAAAAATATATTAAAAGGCTGTTGGGGTGATAAACAATAATGGAAATAATTTAAAATTTGAGAAACAATTAGTGTTTGAAACCACAAGCATAGTTTCCTCAGAATTAACTTATTACGGAAAAGGCAAAACTTAGTTGATCTGGTAAAATTCAAATAAAACAGTTACAATACTTCAGTAAATAACCACCTTCTACAGAGTTACCTAACAGTCTTTTTTGATATAAGAAAATTGAAAACAATTACAGATATGAACATTTCAAATATATTACTGCCACTATTTTCATTATGTTAGAAGAAATAGGTAAAGGATTAAAGCATGAACAAAATTAGAAGTTTTTAATGTTTTAATTAATGTACTTATTTCTGATTTCAGACAGAATAAAATATTTTAGAATTATTTACAACATATTTTCAAATGTAAATTTGTAAAAACACTGTGGAAGAGAGTACTAAATAGTACATTTCCTCAAACATAGTACTCTTAAAGTTGAGAGGCATTAAAGGGAAGGAAATATTTATCGGATATTTTTAAATTGTTCCTACTTAATTTTTAAATCAAAATGACAACATTTGCAATTTATTGTAATGATATTCCTCAATGACAATATTTTATACAGGTTGTATGCTCACAAATATTTCAATATAGTTAAATTCATAAACATTACAGATAAGCTAACCAGTTAAATTAAGTTTATGTAGATTTAAATATTATGAAATCAGTTAAAGTGATACATGCAAATCAATGGTTGTGTGCAGAGGTATTTTGAAAAGTGACTGAAAAATAAATTTTTGCTAAGTTTAAATTAAAACCTATTATACAATAAAAATTTATTTGCAAAAATGAAAAAAAATTATATGCATTTTAGAATGCAAATATAGTATCTTTTAAAACATTTATTTTTAACATACATATTAAAATAGTGAATTTTTTATAACATTTTATTCAAGAGTTTTCATTATATTTGAAATATTCTATGCAAATATATTTTCTAAGGCAGTGTTTTTTGTCTTGTTTTGTTTTGTTTTGGGTAACAACTTCAAGTTGGGCAACACTGAACAGAGGTAAAGTTAAAAAAGTAAGGCAGGCAGGTAATATTATGAAGACATAAATAAAGTGTAAAATCGTCCACTATTATGTGTACGAAGTCTTACATTCTTAAAATGGTATTATTACAATTTTGTTGTAAGCAAATAAGGATAATGAAAATGCAGTCATTTTTTCAAAAATCATACTAATGAAAAACAACTAAATTGAAATAGAAAAACCACATTTCAACAAACACATATTTATACATATACATGCATGTAGACATATCTATGTGTGTGTGTATGTACATATATTTGCTTATTAAGTTATGTAAATCAGTTACTAAATATGAGATTACATGCTAGGTTTCACGGTAGTTATTAAAAGAAGAAAGCCTTTGGACACGGCAAAATATTTCAGGAAAAGGATACCTTAGTGTGATTTAGTTATGAACCTCTACTATAAATAACTGGGAACTGAGTGTATGTGTTGTACATTTAATATATACACATGTACCATGTTATGTTTTCAATGAAATAAATGGCTGTAATGGAGGTGCTTGTCTAAGAAGAAACAGAAATGTAGCTAGTTAGGCTAGCTACAGGGACACAAGTAATACCAGAAATGACACCAAAATTTCCTCCATTGAAATATACAAGTCATGCAACCTAACCTGAGTACATCAGCTTACCTATGAGTATGCTCCTGGAGATAGTACAATTAAATATGTGACTAGAGAGCATGAAAGTTAAAGCAGACCTGATCTACTTGCCATAAAGCCTTAATTTTTTAAATTAATTAATTAATTTGTTTTATTTATTTATTTATTTATTTTATTTTTTTAGAGAGAGGGGAAAGAAGAAAGAGAGGGAGAGAAATATCACTGTGTGGTTGATTCTCACTCGTGCTCCCAACTGGGGACCTGATGTGCAACCTAGTCATGTGCCCTGACTGGGAATCAAACCAGCGACACTTGGCTCGCAGGCCGACGCTCAGTCCACTGAACCACAGCAATCAGGGAAAGCTTTATTTCTTAATGCCACTCTTAAAGTGGCACATCGGGTTTTCAGATATGATTACATTTGACTTTGCATTCTACTGTATATTTACTGTACTATTCTGAAAGCTTGAGGCATTATTGTCTTAGAAGTAGCTCAACATTACTTACCTTTTAAAAATAATTATCATCGATAAACTACCAATAGAAAAAGAATTGGTAAAGCTTTGGAAAATGGTGGTAAATCTTATCAGATAAGTGGTTCCTGTGGGTACATTAGTTATCTCCTTTCCTCCAGTTGTTCCCAGGCAAAATAACGTCTTGAATAATAGCATTGTGAAGTCAACTTCCAAGGTAAATCTTGTTATGGGGGAGGTATTCAATTGCTAACTGCCATTAGCATCTTAATTCCCAAATCAAAAAGTCAGTCTAAAAATAATATTTAAGAAATTCCAAGAATAAATGTCTATTTGGGTATACTTACATTTTGATGAAAAGAATAGAAAAATAAGCTCTCACACTACAGTTGCAGAATTTAGCAATAGGGGATGTACGTTGTTGAACAAAAAGTCACTGGATACTGTGCTGTTTACATCAGGTCTTTATAGGCCCTTAAGTCTGCTACAACTTTCTTTAAAAATTAGTACTTAACCAAACATAAACACATTTTTAAAATTCTCTGTGTTTTCCTTGGTGTCTAGAATTATTCCTTAAATATACAAATTCATTAAATTTCTAGTACTCAACTTGTTGAATCTCATATACACTTATTTCAACAAGAACATCAACCACTGAGAAGCTTAAATATGCTGTGGCCTATATTTCTTCTCATAGACATTAATGCTGCCCAAGTTATACCCAATGTTGGGTAGGAGATCTGTTAAATTGTACTGCTCTAAGCATGAATGATTTATGTCAAAATATGTTATAGGATAGCCATAATCAGAATCTATAAATTAAAAAAAACTTCAATTTTTAATTCTACTAGAATATGTTGGCTGGTACACTATTTACTCCATCTTAATTTACATACTCCCAAGGAGAGAACTGGCTTCATTGTTAGGTTGGCTTATTATATAAATTGGGTCAATTCTGAAAGTGAATTGTGTGCTGGAGCAACTAGCATGAACAAGAGTTTGCCTGGGAACTCAAGAATGTATGATCTCCTTACTCATATTTCAGGTCCTTCAGATATCCTCACTTACTCAAACAGAAAATACATTTAGAGTCATGAAACTGGGTAGCTCCCAATGACTCTAGAAAGACCAGAGAATCAGGTTGGGTACCTGTACAAAAACAAAAGTATTTGAAATCATGACATACCATTGCTCTACTGAGGATGCTGTCAATGCTCTAACCAGCAGCAAAAGAACTTACAACAGCTCCACCCTCAGCCTTGGACCCTGCGCAGAAGTCCCCTGAGTAGCCAGACCAAGTCATATGACCTGCCCTGACCACCATGAGATTTGGGGAAATCGGTGTCTATTGTTTTTATGATAATATTTGTGATTTATTTCCAAAAAAAAAAAAGACTTAAAAGGAGGGAAATTGATCATTATTAGGAATAGCATAAGATTTCTCCAAAAGTACAGTGTACAACAATGTATGATTTCCTAGGTTTGATGCCAAAGCCCATGATATTTTCACTGTTTTAGGAAACTGCGCATGTGAGATAATGCTTTTTCACAACCTACTAGTTACCATAAATGTAAAAATTGCCAATTCCAACTGATTAGAAAATATCATGTGTTCTACTTTAATAAACATTATTTAATCATTTTCCTTGAGCAATTCAAAATGTGTCTGTACTGTGCTGTTTTTATATATTTTTAAATTCCAATCAATAACCTAATAAGTTAACTCACTGAATCTTTATACTTTCATAACTTTCAATCTACTTCCTCTTGCAAAAGCAGCAATGTGTTCATAACATTAGCATCATTACACAATTATTGGTACTGTACTAACTCTTATGGGATGCCCAAAATGTAGGTTAGGAATTCATTTACTAGAGGAAAAATAACATTTCTTAAAATTTCTTATATATGGTTGACAATACAGGAGAAAATTTATCAAGTGCACGTAGTGTATTGAACAAGAAACCTATAAGTCTATCTAAATAATTCCAAAGCCCCTAGTTTGTGAATTAATCCTGTCTCTGAACTTTTTAACTTTTGTGGTCTGTTCCACTCAATTTATTATAAACTCCATAGTGTATTATTTTATTATTGAGATGTATGTGTCACACCATATTTTATATGAGCAGTATTGTGCTTGGTGTCAGATATAAAAAAATAAAATGATTAGATCACTGCCCTCAAGAAAGATATAAAAAAATAAAATGATTAGATCACTGCCCTCAAGAATGTTACATTCTAGTGAGGAATCAGTGTTTCAAAAAAGTAATTTAAACACATATAGGAATCATTCTATTGGATACACTAAGGTAAAAGGGAGAAAGAAGCCTAGGTGGCTTGGTCTGGTATAGATTCAAAGAAGTGATTTCAAGCCAAAGTAATATTTTTAAAAGTTGAACAGGACTGATAAAAAGCAAACAATATAATCAATTAATAATTCAAAATTAAAAATAATTTGCTCAAGTAAATGGGTAAATTTGCTCACTTTAAAAATACTGAACTGAGTGAAAGATATTCTAAATGATAATAAATAGTATTGGTATGGTTTCAGGGAAATGGCAAATCTCATCTACTGCTTGTGGAGTATAATAAACTGGTCAAATCTTTGAGTAGGCAATTTGTCAAATTTTTATCAAAAGTCTTAATACTTTTTTCTATACTTCAGTCTGATAATTCAGCTTCTAGGAATCTGTAATAAGAAGATAAATAATAATGTTCACAGTGATTTATGTCCAAGGTTGTTCTTTGCAGCATTGTTTATCAGAGCAGAAATTTTAGTAAGAACTAAATATCTAACAATAGAATTATTTCAATGAATTATTTTATGTCATACAAAGGAATTCAACCCCTAATTTAATAAAGTAGTGGATGTTTAATAACTTTGAAGTTTTTCACAAATATATATAAAGTGCAAAAATTATAAAATATATGTGTGTATGTTTACACTCATAATTTCTGGTGTTGAAATTTAGTAGATTTTAATTTTTTGGCTGTTTTCAGTATTTTTCAAAACTTGTACAAATAATATGTATTTATCTTAAGTGTATAATACATACCTTGTAGGAAACAAAAACAGCACTTTTTTAAATAAATGAGTATCTGTAAGATCGTATAAGGTATATATTAAAAGGTAGAATAAGTCCTTTAATAGTATATAGTATATTCTCATTGGGACTCTTCACATAAGATATTTATTTAACAAGTTGAATAAACAAGTAACCGATTAACTTTAAAAAGTGTGATTTTGGATTATTACCACCAATATTTTTCCTCCCTACACTGCTAGCATTTTTCTGTCTCTTCTCCAAAGTCCTTTCTCCTATCAAAAACAGACCCTGCATGAAGCACCCTCCTTTCTCAGTTCAGTTTCTGTGGCCAAGAATTTTCAAAGTTGAGTCCAATTACAAAGAAACAGAAATGTCTTTTCCTTCAGTCTAACTCCTTCACATCTGCAATACTCCAGTGCATAGCTTTATTTTTTTAGTGAAATAGTAACAACTTGATTATGCTCTTATTCTCTTCTTACATGTGGTAAAAGGTTAAATTAAATACCAGTGGAATTGTTTTGGTAATAGGTTGCCTGAAAAAAGCCCCTGCCCCTCAGGCACACACATACACATACCATATCTATCTGAGCCTTCATCCATGCTCCCACTGATACTCAAAAGATAACAACATATTTGATTATATAAAAATATTACGTATAAAATATTACATATAGATATAAAAACTGTGCCCCCAACAATTAACTTCTGAACCAGGAAAAAATCTACTTTAAACTTCCCTGAATTCCCCACCTCAGGCCTTCCCCAAAATCTTTCACTCCCCAAAATCCTTCACTCTCCAGCCTTTTTAAAATGCACAGATCCTTGAATATTTGATTATTTTGTAACAGCTGGCCAACTTGTATAAACCCTAATTAAAAGAGAAACCGATGTAAACATATGATCTCTGTTTCGACTGAAGAAAGGACCAAATAACAATTAAAAAAAAAAAAAAAAGGTCTTTTAATTCCAAACCCTAAAATGATGCACACAATCTTAGAACGTAACGAAGGTGTCGACTCTGATAAGAAAAGTCAGCAAAACAGCCTTCGCGAGGCAGTATTTCCATATTCTCTCCCGCCCCCTATGTTTTTAGAACTTGTTTTTTGTAAGCTTCTTCTAAGTTTGAGAAACCCGAAGGTCCCTTCCCTTGGAAAAGCCTGAGCACCAGTGGCCCAGCCAGCTTAAGCGAGAAAGCAGTTGCCGGCTACCCCCAGGCCCCCCCCCCCCCCGCCCCAAGCCTTAGAGACCGGAGATTGCTATCTCTTCCTCTCAAAATGCAACTGGTTATTTACTTGTATGCATTTCCAGTTCGTCCGGAGGGCTGCGGAAACTTCGTGAGTGTGTGTGTAAGCGGTACGCATTTGTCTGCCAGTGGATTTTTAAGAGCACTCACGAATCAAATTGGGATTTTTCCCTGCCCCCTCCCTCCCTTTCCGGTTCTCAGGGAAATCTTTCAGGTTTGGAATCAAAGACGTTAGCGTGCATTGTGTTTTCACCCTGCAGACTTAAATAACATTCAAGAAAAACCAGAGAAACCTCTCAATGACCTAATTGACTAAAATTCTATACCAAGTTTCAAAAAGAAAAGAACGTACCTAAATTATATACCATGCAAGAAAAGATCCATACCCAATTATTCTATTATATTAAAATAGATATGATATGAATGTGTTTCAAATAGCCACTTTCACCATTCCAAAACTTAAAAAAGAAACGGTTTCAAAGACATCAAATAGCACAAAATACACTGTACTGCAGAGACGGAAGAAATGCATTTAAAGCACCGATGAAAATGGCGTGCAGTATAATTACCTCAAATTGCTGCTCGCTTGACACCCTGACACTAATTTTATTCAAGCCTTTGGGAAATAAATATTTTAAAAACACTCTTTCCAAAGGCTGGCGCTGGTGGGTACTGTGAGGTCATTAAGGAAAGGAAAGGGTAAAGTTTCCAGCATGCAAAAAGAATTAAATAATCCATTTACAATAAAAGCCTCTGTGTGGATCGACAGCCTTTAGTGCCCACATTTTTAACGCTTGCCCTGTACGTGGATTGATTTTTTTTTTTTTTTTTTTTTCCTTCAGCATTCCCTCACCAGATGGATTTTTGCTACTGCAGATCAGCAGAGGGTGTCAGATCTTTCAGAGTGCACCAGGCTGGAACGAGCAGAGCTTCTTAGCAACTCTCTTCTCTCCCCGCTCCCCATTCTCGCGCTCTCTTCCTCCCTCAGACGACTCGCCCCCCACCCGCCCTCCGCCCCCTCCGCGTAATTCCGAAAGAGCAGAAGAAAGAGAACAAGAAACGAGCTAGTAACCGAGATCCAGAGCCCAGGGGGGAAAAAAAAAAAAAAAAAAAAAAAGGCTGAAGAGGACCGAAGGGAAGGAAACGAAAATAATGAACAGGCACAAAACGCAGCGATTGCGGAAATTTTCCAGCGCCATTGGCTCGGCAGCGTGAGTCCTTCGGTCGGGCGTGATTTCAGCACCGGGAGGACTGGACAGCACCTCGGGGGGACTTCTGGGCAACCTACAGCTACAGCAGGAACTCCACCAGCAGCCTCAACAACAGAAGCCGCCGAAAACCCTGCTTTTTGTATCAGAAAGGCAAGGTCAGTCCGACACACAGCCATGCACAGGCAGTGCGCCTGTACTACGCTGCAAACCCTCTGCTTGTGTCTCTAACATGCACTTGCTTCTAATTACTAGCATTGTTCGCTTCCTGAATAGTGAGGACCACTAGACGAGATTCTGTTAAGTGTGCATTTTTAATTTATACGTATATATTTAACTTCTCTTTTTTTTTTTTTTTTTCTTTAAGGTTGAGGGGGAGTGGGGTTATTTTTCTACTTTTTTTTTTTTTTTTTTTTTTTTTTTTTTTTTGCTTGCCTTGCACTACGTGCCTGGATAGTTTGTGGATAGAATTATTGACTGGCGCCTGGGTTGTTGCAGTGCGGGGGGGTTAGGGAGGAAGGAATCCACCCCACCCCCCCAAACCCTTTTCTTCTCCTTCCCTGGGTTCGGACATTGGAGCACTTAATGAACTTGAATTGTGTCTGTGGCGAGCAGGATGGTCGCTGATACTTTGTGATGAGATCGGGATGAATTGCTCGCTTTAAAAATGCTGCTTTGGATTCTGTTGCTGGAGACGTCTCTTTGTTTTGCCGCTGGAAACGTTACAGGGGACGTTTGCAAAGAGAAGATTTGTTCCTGCAATGAAATAGAAGGGGACCTACACGTAGACTGTGAAAAAAAAGGCTTCACAAGTCTGCAGCGTTTCGCCGCCCCGACTTCTCAGTTTTACCATCTATTTCTGCATGGCAATTCCCTCACTCGACTTTTCCCTAATGAGTTTGCTAACTTTTATAATGCGGTTAGTTTGCACATGGAAAACAATGGCCTGCATGAAATCGTTCCTGGGGCTTTTCTGGGGCTGCAGCTGGTGAAAAGGCTGCATATCAACAATAACAAGATCAAATCTTTTCGAAAGCAGACTTTTCTGGGGCTGGACGACCTGGAATACCTCCAGGCTGATTTTAATTTATTACGGGATATAGACCCGGGGGCCTTCCAAGACTTAAATAAGCTGGAGGTACTCATTTTAAACGACAATCTCATCAGCACCCTACCTGCCAACGTGTTCCAGTATGTGCCCATCACCCACCTCGACCTCCGAGGAAACAGGCTGAAAACGCTGCCTTATGAGGAGGTCTTGGAGCAAATCCCTGGCATTGCCGAGATCCTGCTAGAGGACAACCCGTGGGACTGCACCTGTGATCTACTTTCCCTGAAAGAATGGCTGGAAAACATTCCCAAAAATGCTCTGATCGGCCGAGTGGTCTGCGAAGCCCCCACCAGACTGCAGGGTAAAGACCTCAATGAAACCACGGAACAGGACTTGTGTCCTTTGAAAAACAGAGTGGATTCTAGTCTTCCGGCGCCCCCTGCCCAAGAAGAGACCTTCGCTCCTGGACCTCTGCCAACTCCCTTCAAGAGTAATGGGCAAGAGGATCGTGCCACCCCGGGGTCCGCTCCAAACGGAGGTACAAAGATTCCAGGCAACTGGCAGATCAAAATCAGACCCACTGCAGCGATAGCTACCGGCAGCTCCCGAAACAAACCCCCAGCCAACGGCTTGCCCTGCCCTGGGGGCTGCAGCTGCGACCACATCCCGGGGTCGGGTTTAAAGATGAACTGCAACAATCGGAACGTGAGCAGCTTGGCTGATTTGAAGCCCAAGCTCTCCAACGTGCAGGAGCTTTTCCTGCGAGACAACAAGATCCACAGCATCCGAAAACCGCACTTTGTGGATTACAAGAATCTCATTCTGTTGGATCTGGGCAACAATAACATTGCCAGCGTAGAGAACAATACTTTTAAGAACCTTTTGGACCTCAGGTGGCTGTATATGGATAGCAACTATCTGGACACACTGTCCCGGGAGAAATTCGCCGGGCTGCAAAACCTCGAGTACCTGAACATGGAGTACAACACGATCCAGCTCATCCTTCCAGGCACCTTCAATTCCATGCCCAAACTGAGGATCCTCATTCTCAACAACAACTTGCTAAGGTCCCTCCCCGTGGACGTGTTTGCTGGGGTCTCCCTCTCTAAGCTCAGCCTGCACAACAATTACTTTTTGTACCTCCCGGTGGCGGGGGTGCTGGATCAGTTAACTTCCATCATCCAGATAGACCTGCACGGAAACCCCTGGGAGTGCTCCTGCACCATCGTGCCTTTCAAGCAGTGGGCAGAACGCCTGGGTTCCGAAGTGCTGATGAGCGACCTCAAGTGCGAGACTCCGGTGAAGTACTTTAGGAAGGATTTCATGCTCCTCTCCAATGACGAGATCTGCCCTCAGCTGTACGCGAGGATCTCGCCCACGCTAACTTCACAAAGTAAAAACAGCACCGGGTTGGCGGAGACCGGGACGCACTCCAACTCCTACCTAGACACCAGCAGGGTGTCCATCTCTGTGTTGGTCCCGGGGCTGCTGCTGGTGTTTGTCACCTCCGCCTTCACTGTGGTGGGCATGCTCGTGTTTATCCTGAGAAACCGAAAGCGGTCTAAGAGAAGAGACGCCAACTCCTCAGCGTCCGAAATTAATTCCCTACAGACAGTGTGCGACTCTTCCTACTGGCACAATGGGCCTTACAACGCAGATGGAGCTCACAGAGTATATGATTGTGGCTCCCACTCGCTCTCAGACTAAGACCCCAACCCCGGTAAAACAGGGAAGGAGGAAGGCGATGCTCCCCCCTTCCCCCACCAGACGGCACCCCACGGGCCAGAGAAGCCCAGACTCTACTCCAGTGCGCCCCAAGGCTTGATGGACATAAATAAATAACTGTGAACTCCCTCAACTGAGATGCTCTGACCCCGTAGCTCTCTCCTGGAAACAAAGAGCTGACTGTAGCTGTGAGAGCGCTGCCAAATCGCTCTTTGCTGCGAGCCCCTTTTGACAAAGCCCAGCAGGGGCCCTGCTCAAAGAACTGACAGTGCCCTGGCTCTCTGCGGAGGGGCTGGTGGGATGACTGTCGTGATTCTACACATATATACATATACTCACATCTATATAGAGAGATAGATATCTATTTTTCCCCCGTGGATTAGCCCCGCGAGGAGGGGGGCGTGATAGTTCCCTGTTGGCTACGCAGGGATGGGCAGTTGCACGAAGGCATGAATGTATTGTAAATAAATAACTTTGACTTCTGAGAAAAACAAAAAGTGCTGCATGGCTCGCATGGAATCCACGCGCTCCAGGGACGCTGCCCTCCCCGGCGACTGGAGAGAGCGTCACGTTCACAGCACCCACCCTCTTACCTGATAAGTCCCATCGTATCAAACTTTCTATAAACAAAATGCAGTATAATCAGAAGTGCCATTTCACCATTATTTGTGATCGGTAGGCAGTTCAGAGAGTACGTTTACTGTGAAAAAAATGTTAAGGTTTTATTTAAGACATTTGCATGGCTAGTCATCAGTCCATTTTATGAGTTAAAAATGTATTTTGTAGAGGGACGTTTATGGGTTGTTTTGGGTTCGTCCTTTTATTTTGATGGTGATGTTTACTTTATTTTCATTTTGGAGGGGAATATTTTTCTATACATATCCAATAAGGCCTTCCATCTGAATGTAAAATAAGTACCCATGATTTCTATTACAGTATCGGTGTAATTATTAAAAAAGAAAAAAGAAACGATTTTGAGGCAGTTAAGCATGACCAATTAATGTCACTCTAGTGCTTAGGCTGCGATCTTATGGTAGCAATTCTGTGCTGGTGTAACTCTTACTTACAAAGTAGGTGGGGAAAAGAACGGACGAAGCACGTGAAACTTACTAATTCTATTTGAGGATTTTATAATGGCATATTTTTTCAGTATTAAAGTGAACATGTTTTCAACTCTTGGTCCTTACATTTTTCTAGCTTCATATTTGCAACTGGTAAATTGGATGTGCAGTGGAAGGGACGAGGGAGGGGGATTGTTGGGGGTAGATGCCTTCAAGAGCTACTTGAAGGCTCTTTCTCTAATCCTCTTACGTTGCTTTTTACTCTTTAGGTAGCTTCCCTCCCCCTCCATCCCCGCCTGGGTTTTTCCAGATTTTCCTGTGGATTAAGTAAGGACTTCCCCCGACAGCGCCCTCCATTTTTTCCCCCTTTCCTTATGCGGCAGTGAATTCCTTTATTAATATTGGAAACCCCTCCTGCTGCTTCCGCTGCTGCTGCTGCTGATGCACACACTGCAGATATATTAAGGATGTTAGTAAAGATTTGATTTAATTGACTCTGCCTAGATCGGTCTCATTAAACAGAGTGGAGATTTCATTGGTCAGCACTCTTCAATGAAAGACAGCTTTAATGACTGACATTGAGATGCTGCTGGCATTTTGAATTGAACATCTGCTGAAAACGGTAAAACTAATTAATGCCCACCCACCCTCTCTGCCCCAGCAACTGCATATTGAAATTTGTTAAACTCATCTTTATGGAAATCAATCATTACCCTAAAGAAGTGTTTCTATCCCATCATTCGGATTTCTGGTTGTGATCCAGTAATTAACAAGAAAAAACATTGAACTATTTGAATTATATGAGCCAATGTAACTGGCTTCAATCATATTTCTCTGGGATTTTTGACGTCTATTTTATCAGCAGTTAAGGGACAAAAAGCAAAAAAAAAAACCAAACATTTTGATGGGGTTTACATTTCACCACTTATCCACCATTGGGAATCATTAAAAGACTGCAGACCACAGATTAAGAAAGACTATATATATACGTATATATATATATATATATATATACGTATATATATATACATATATATATAGTTCTTTATATGTATATATATAGCTGTAAATCAGCTAATGAAAGAAAATCAGCTAAGGGAAGCCCCCAGAGCAGCTGTTAAGAAGATTTGCCTTCTAGAACTCATTCTAAAGAGAAGTAATTTTCCCAGAACAGTGATACAAGTGGTGTTCTGGAGTATGTATTATTTATTTTAATGTTTTTAAAATAAAATCTTTATTATAAACCATGACTATTTTTAAGGCCATTCATCATTTTCTCTCGATTCTTTTGTTTGTGGACTACATAACATAATGGTAAAATTGTAACCTACAAATATTATGGGTTGTTCTTTATTTATTTATCATTCATGTGAAGGCCTTAATTTCTTTTATGAAAAGGAAGTACAACTGGTTCTTGATAAGCAGTGGGCAAATTTACTTGTGATGGAAAAGTTGGGAAAGGGGAAGAGTCCTGTATTCAACAATATGATGACCTTAAGAAAGCAAAGAAAAGATGGGCAGATGTTCTAAGTCTCTGGTGGAAAGTAACACTTAACAAAAGATACTTATTGTGACATGATAGTAATTTTTAAAACATATGTAATTAGTCTAAGTCAGGAGATTAGAAATTCTCATAGAAGGTGTGCACTGGGGCAAGACTTTTTCTTCATACTAATTGAAAAGAAATCATAATATTGAAGACAAAGTTAAAGAAGTAAACTTAATTAAAATTTTAGCTTCAATGATTTTTGAATGGTCATTGTGTACCAGGCATGTGCTAAGTGTTTACATAATTATTTAAGTTAAACATCAAAACCAGAGAATAATTTAATAATATATTTATCTTTCCATTATACCATTGAGAACACAGAAGCTTAAGGAGAATAAACAATAATGAAAATCATATCTGTTAATAATGGAGCTGGACTTAAATTTCAACACCTCATTCTATGAATGGAGTAGTCATATATATTTACATGATGACCTTTTAAAGAATATATATACATATTCACATATATGTGTGTATATATATATTTACATATATACATATATATATATATATATATATATGTAAAAAGCCAATATAACAAATTAAGAACCCAGGGTTTTTCTTCTTAATTGAGTATGCTTTGGTGCCCTTTATATATCCAATATCTCTCACAACAAATGAAAACCATCCTTCATTTAGAAGAGATATTCTCCAAGAATGTATAAGAAGACTTAACAGAGAAGAAAAAAGATTAATGTGCTATGGACATGCATGAATTATAGAAATTCATATCAGTAAATCTAAATTATCTATACATTGATTCTAAAATATTAAGATGATTAAATATTTTAATATGTAATAATATATGTTAAAGTTTTATGCAGAAAAGATGTCCAATGATTCAAATGAAAGACATACATTATTTAGAAAATGTTTTATTTATTTTTATAAGTATCTCTGCTACAGTTACATATATAAACATTTTTATATATATATATGAGTTGGTTTTGAATAATACATAATACATATGGTCTCACCATATAACTGTTACATGTTCTTAACTTCTTGTTTTTGTTTTGTCTTTCCATAGAATACTCACATAACTGTAGTTGCAATTTTTTTTTAGTTGAGATATCTTGTTTCCAGTCAAATCATCCTTTAATTCCTCAAAGCAAAAGAGATTTTAGTTGTACCAGATGAAAAGGAGGAAAGAGAGAAATATCTTGTTTAGTTCCATTGCTTTAATGAAAATAGTAGTTTCTGCGACTACTGCTATAAGGAAGAATATTTTAGAATTTAAGTTGCTCCTTTAGAAATTTATTATCTACCCATTTTTATATGCTTACCCAGGAGGAAGCAGAGATAGTTTATCTAACATTAACATAACAGGCTTGTTTTTTTTAACAGTATTTATATTAGATGCAATTAGAATTGTCAGGCATTTTATTAAGTATTAAAATTATACTGGTGATTCCAAGCACAGGTTGTTAATATAGCTTTTTCTAGGTTGCTAATAAATGGTATGTGATATATACAAGGAGATGAATGAAGTTGCAAGGGTGAACACAGAAGTGTGTGTTTTCAGTGTGGTGGTAGAATATTAGAGTGTTTTCTAATTCTGTTTTTCTGCTAGCTAATATGTGAATACTATTTTTATTTGTATGTTTACTTGAAGAAAAGTAGAAGTATAAAATGTGCTAAAATTAAATTTTAGCATGTATTAACTTTTAGTTTATTTTCTCTTTATTTCGATCTATTCTAAATGGAACAGATTATTTACTTTTTAGAAGATGAATTCTGTATAATATAAATAGTTACAGAAAATACATACTTAAGATTTTTGTTTTATGATTTGTTTCAATGTGGCGTTGACCCATTTTAAAAAAAAGTATAAAACAAATGATTTTCCTATAATTCCCTGATATTTTTCTTTCATCTATAAAGTTGCCAACATGCTACTGGTGTCGAAGCTTAAAGAATGGCCACTAAATGGTTTTATGAAAGCACATGTTGTAATTCTGAAAACTGGACCAATATTTACTCTGTTGTGGCAAATTGAAATATGGTTGGGTTCAGAAAAAAAATTAAGATAATAACAAATTAAGTATTTAACAACTACAACTTTGTAATGAAATGGACCACTGACGAAATTATTATAGACACTGAAACCCAGTATAACCCTTTAGCCTCAATTGACTGGCAATTTCAGTTTATTGGCTTATATCTCAATTATGTAATTAATTACTCTTCTCCTTTCATTTTTTTGCTAAATATATACTATATTACATACTTGAGATATAATTATATTTCCTATATGAACTTTGCAAAAAGTTTGTAGGAGGGAATTATTTAAAACTTTAAAGAATTTTGGGCACATTAGAAACTAAGTGTTTAATTGGCAACAAAAATTGGCAATTGCTGCATGAAAAATATTGTAGTTCTCTTGGAAAAAGAAAATGGGGTAATTCTCATCTCAAGGAGGTTATAACTTACAAAACGAGATACATACATAATTGCAATTATAGAATAGTACATCAATGGACATTTTAAAAAGCTGCCACTATAATTTCTGTCCCTTTTAAGTATACTATGTGTTTTAAAAAATGTTTTACTTATTTCCTTTTTTAGAGAGAGGGGACAAGAGGGAGAGAGAGAGGGAAGGAAACATTGACGTGAGAGAAACATCAATCAATTACCTCTAGTACATGCCCCAACCTGGAGGAACCTGTAACCCAAGCATGTGCCCAGACAGGGAATAGAGCTGGGACCTTTCCCTGTGTGGAACCACATCCAAGCAACTGAGCCACACCAGTCAGGCCTTAACTATTGTTATATTTTTTGGCTATTTGGAAAAGTTCAGTTCTCACCTCAGTTTTATCAGCTACCATAAAAATAGAGTAAATCTTAAAAGTGTTTTAAAATGAAAGAAGTACTTTAAAGTACTTTGCTACTTTTTATTTTCATATTTTTGTTTTGTAAAATGGGAAAAAATGTCTATTTTTAATTTCAGTAAAAATTTTCTGACCAATCATTCTAAAAAGAACCAAACAAACCAGTTTTTATCTTAACAAATGAATGATGATTTTCTAATTTTAGTTGTTTGAGAAATCCAATATATCTTTAGAAAACTGAATAAAATATTTTATGGTACCATAAGCATTTCAGAAGAGCTGTCTATGGGAATTTAGCTTTGATTTGTGTTTATATTCTATTATATATGAGATAGATTATATACATTTTAATATATTATTATGTATATTTTATAATGTTACTATAAAGCTAATAATCCTCTAGCCATTTCTTCTTTAGTAAAACCTAATATTCCATTACTTTATAGTCTGTTCAAGATGCACAAGTCCAAAAGTTTAACAAACAGAAAAAAACAAACAAACCATTGTGTCACTTCTAAGCTTTATTCCATTTGCCTCTAACTCCATTTCTTTCCTTGGCAGAAATATACAGAAAGGAAACATGTTTAGCTGAAACCTATCAATAGAAAAAGTCATTACATAGTGAAAACTGAGAAACAGCTCAAATGTAGATAATAAATGGTCAATCCAGAGTACTTTCAATGAAGTGGTCTCTGCCTCTCACAAAAGGGGGTTGAATGGAAAAGGGTCACTATTACTATAAAAAGTAATGACTTTTACCAGATTCTGTGATATTTGTTGTGCACTTTTTCCTTTTAAATCAATATATTTTTTTAACATTTCCAAGCTACATGAGAAAGTAATACTCATTAATGATAATAATACAATTTAAATATTATCATGTGTCCTATTTAGAATGTTTTGCTACTCCCATTATATCACTGGATTACAAAATAACGAATGAATTGAAACAATGCCATTTTCTATACATTACAGTAAAATCTATTTGTTTTAGTCCTTGTATTTATTAAAATAATTATTTTATATAAGTAAGTTTACTGACTAATTATTATATCTAAAATATTTTGTTATATATTAAATAACTTGCGTGATAATTATTTGCTAACTTCTTCTGTTCAGTTACATAATATTCATAGTTGAGAGTCCCGTTAACTTTATTTAATTGGATATATTTAGTGCTGGATTGAATTTTGGTGGCCATATAACAAATGGTTGAGTATGGCTTTGTCATCACTGGGTTGAAAATTTATGTTAGTAAACTTTTCAAGATTCTTAAATAATTAATCTAAAGTGGTTTTGCTCTTTATCAGCTGACTCTAAAGGGAATGAAATTACTAAAATGAAGAGCTTAATGCTGTTAATCCCTGTTTCCTGAATGATTAAATCTTTTTCAGTGTCTCAGCACTTGAATGGGAGATTTTTACCACATATATCAGAAAATGTTTCATTTAAATATTTTTTCAGTAGCTCTTTGGGTTACATTTGTGTTATTCCCCAAAATGGTCAGCTCTCAAATAATAAGATTTCATATTACAGATGATATTTTGTGTAATTAAACATTAAGACATAAGTAGCAGAGTATCCCAGGAGGATATTACACCTTTTGGTGTAATGTTATGAGGAATAAGACTTGAGGTCAAGAAACTAATAGCTGGAAACAGCAATAATCTCCAAGAAGTGATTTACATGGAATACCATGTTACTATTTTAACTTAAAATTTATAACATCAAATTAAGAATAAAGTCATATCAGAGCACATTTGAACATTATTTGCATAAGTGTGGCACCCCATATAGCCAACCCCAAACTATCTATGCCACAGTTTAAAAAAATAATATAGAATATATTTTTCATCATTTTTATGTGGATAACTTATATGGTGCCTATTAAATTAACATCTCTGAAAGCTCAGTTCACACACTTGTTGAATAATCAGATCCACAGACTGAAAATAGAATCATTCTTTTTTTGTAAATACAGGGTTTTTTTTAATTCATAATATTTTAATCCAGTATGACACATTTCAAGAAAATAAATCCCAGGTCATATCTATGTTGGTTATTAGACAATACCTGAGAACTATTTTGACTACAAACTATGTAATATCGCATTCTTCAAGACTCATACAATTACCAGTGTTATATGTACCACCTATGTGGAGGCATTTCAAGGAGGCGATATAGTATTGGTATAGATACACCTTAAGCCAAATGCAAGACACACACACACACACACACACAGACACACACACGCAAGAGAAAGAAAAGAAAGAGAAAGAAAGCAACTGGTAATGATGAAAAGGTTACTTTGCAATCGAAGTAAAACATATTTATTGATTACCAACTACGTGCCAAGCACATATGCAGACGTTCTAAAGCCGAGGGTAATGGAATAGATTTCTCCTGGTCTATATTTACATCCTGTAAGGCATTACAGAAAACTAAACAAAAATGATGGTTGAAATAAACCTGTATAAAAAAGAACTATTAATAAAAGAAAATGGGAAAGGGGTGATATTGTATATGTATATATACTATACGTATCTTTATTTAGGGTGGGCATTGAAGTCCTCTCTGGAGAGGTGACGCATAAACTGAGTGAAAAAAAGGATAAGAGACCATTCTTAGAAAATTAAGAGCAAGGGAGACTGTGGCAAACAACTCATCACGTACAAAACATCCTGATTTACAGTTGTGCATGGGTTGTTTAAGGATTCGAAAGAAGGCGAGAATAGCTGATATTTTACCATATGCAGAAATGAAACTGGACAAGCAGAGAGCAGCCAGAAAATGTGTTATAAGGCATAGCAGGGAATTTAGATTTTTAGCTCAAGTGTAACAGTAAGTTTTAAGCAACCAAGTGATATGATCCAAATAGTATAATTAAATAGACATTTTGGCTTAGTTAGTGAAAGTCAATTACAGGGAGCAAAAGTGGAAGGCAAGGAAGTCATGTTGCAGGGTTTGGGAAAGACATTATATGTTGTAGTGGTCCTGGTGGGCAGAAGAAGAGCTAGGTGGTGAAGTTCGGCGTCCAAAGCATGCTGTATTGGAGCAGAGGTGGGAGTGAAGGACGGGAAATACAGCTGTGTGTGTGTGTGTTTTCTTTATCAGTCAGTGTGGTGGTGTATTTTATTGAGAAGGAGAGGCTAGAAGAAGCAAGTTTTAAGGTTACGGTTAGAGTTTGAACACGTTGACTTTGAGGTGCCTGTTTCTATGTTCTGGATGGGTTGCTGGTCATGGAAATATGGAGCTCAGGGAGAGTTTAAGGACCAATACATTTGGAATTCATCATTCATCTTTTTTTGATGGCTCAATTTTTAGAGAACTAATAACCAAGCCTAAGGTTGCATTTTACTGGTGTATTCTACCTTTAGGGAAGATTTACTGAAATTTGAATATAAACTTGGTTTTAGAAACAACTGATAAAAGAAAGGTATGAAATGTGTAATATCTTCATATACATACATATACATTTTTCCTCAAATCAGAAGACTGTATGTAAAACCTAACAAAATATTTATTAATAAAAATCAATTGGAAACAGAAACAATAATGTAGAAAAGTGTTTTAAAAAGCTTGTGAAGAAAAGGTGCATATATATAATATAAACATTACATTGAAATGCTTAAACTCTTTGCTTTAATAAATACATCTCTGAATGCGAGAGAAACCATCTTTATTCATTACCAGTAACAAAAGACTTAACTTAATTTCCACCCAAGTGAAAAGATTCCTGGCAAAGAAAGATTAATTTTATTAATCAATAATGACACAAAAGTGGGAATCAGACCATTCTTACTCAGTAGTTATTCAAAGGTTGCACTCTTTCTTATAAGTTTTTATTTTACCCTTGCTTGTAGGCAACTCTGTGATCTGGTTATCTCAAAAACCCTTGGCCACATTTATGATTCAGTCCAACCTTTGCGTAGATAGCATAATAACAAAGATTTCATGTTTTCTTCATATAACCATTTAATCCACATTATTCAGCTCACTATCACTGTCTCTAATCCCTAACAATAAGTGTAATTGAACTTAATCTTATAAGTAAGTTGTGATGATTTTTCATTTTATTTTAGTCCTGCTGGAATCCAAATACTCATTTTGGACATTGTACAAGCATAGTTTTCCCTTTCGTAAGGCTCTGAGTGGCTTCAGTTGCTTCTGTGTATGTGTAATGCCGTGTTGTATATATTCAGCTTATTTTTGAAATGAAAATCAAAAGCTGTTGAGAACTCTGTTTAGTTCCTCATAACACAGCCTCATGGTGCTACAGAATTCAGAGCCTTTGTAATCATATATGGGTCCACGACAATGAACCTGCAGTCAGAAGGTCTTCATTCTGTAATGGGTTTCCCTCTAACTAACACTGAGGTCTTAGGCAAGGCTCTTATCTCTGGTGAGTCCCAACTTCCATACCTAAAATGAGACTGTTGAACTAGAATCAAGTGATCAGGGACATTTTTCTGTTATGGATCAAATAATGAATATTTTAGGCTTTGTGTACGAAGAGAGAAAATGTAGGTTATCATGTATTTTGTACATTTATATTATGTAGATATTATGTATAAAACAAGAGAGAAAACAAATTTCCAAAAAATTGTGTTGAAAAAATTTAAACTTTATGGACACTGAAATTTGAATTTGATATAATTTTAATGCATCAACAAATATTTTTCTTTTGATTTTTCAAACATTTAAAAATGTAAAAAACATTATTAGTTCAGAGGCAACATAAAAACAAACAGCAGGAGTGACCTGGCCTGTTGGAATAATTTGCCAGTCCCTAAACTAGATTAAATCCCTCTAATGAAGTTCAAATAAAATTTTTATTATATATTCATTAAAATATCTCAAAATATTTTGCTTTATCAAATTATATAGAATTTGAAAATTATACAGGTTATCTATCTAAATTTTTTCCATTCAGTGTATAGATGCTCAATGTCAGGGAATTTTATCAGAATACAATTATAAACATGTCTAATGTAGGCCAGAGGGACTAATCATGTTTGATCAAGAATTATTAGTGTGTTTAAGAGACCTATCTCTAGAATCAGACTGTATCAAATCTAATTCCCACTCTGGGTAGTGTGAACTTGACAAAGTTCTTAACCTTTTAGCTTCTGGATTTTCTCACTTGTAAAATGTAAATGATATTCCTTACCTCATGGCAATGTCATGAATATTAAATGTGTTAATGCAATTAAAATGGTTTTTAAAAAAGTTTTGATATGTTATGAACTTTCAGAAAGCATTAGCTATGAGTGGCTTTCTATTGCATAAATAATTTTACATAACCCTCAAAGCAATTATACCTGGTAGGTCATTTATTTAAATCACCATTTTACAAATAAAGAATGGAAAAATATATAGAGGTTACATTTAAAAAAAAATATCTGAAGATTAGAAAGCAACTTGCCTGGGAGTGCCTTTTCAACAGCAAAACCAAAATGCAAAGCCAGACTGGAGGGACTTCAGAACACATGCATTTAGCTACACAACTGGGTATTTGGTCGGAGATAATCAGCGTCTCTCTACCCCACTTTCTGTGACATTTTTCTGTCATCCATGCTGTTTTTACTGAGACTGACTGTACATAATACTATGTTGTTATATTTCCCCATTCCACACTTATCTTGAGATGAATACATGAATTTTTTTTTTAATTGACACAATTAAATTTATTCCCTCTTCCCAACTATTATATGACTGGACAATGAATGACAGTAAACTTTCATTTCTCTTCATTTCATGCTACCCATTTTTAAGTTTCATTTAAATCTCTACATTTTAGCTGCTTTTAGCTAATCTACAAAATGGAAAAGAAAAAAATTAAATAACACCAACATGTCACAAAATGGCTTAATAAAACTATTGTTTTTTCAAGAGGTGCGGTAGTTAAAAATTTTTAAGAGCAGTGTGATAACAAAAACATTTTTAATGTTAGCATGTAAACAGTAATGTTTGGCAGGAATAATGTCTCTTAGTGCTTCAAATTACATGTGTAAGTTGGCAACGGAGCCAACTCACTTTCTTAAAAAGATAAGGAAACCAGAGAGATTGCTTCTCCTCCTCTCAGAAAATGAAAAGGAGCATTTTGGCTTTTTGTTGCTTTCAGGGTATCCAATAGAACTGGAAATGGAATTCAGACTACTGCTTGTAGGAGGCAAATTCTCCACAAAATCAGTGATAGAATTGGAGCAACTATTATATTTACTTTTGAAGATTCTGTATTAGTTGTATACCAGGGAGCACAGTTCTTCTTGCTCAGCATAACACCTATCTATGAAGATATCTGTAATGTAATATTGCTGCTATGGTGAGGTTACTAATAATTTGTGTTATCATTTTGGAAGGCAATTCATTTTGCAAGGCAATTCACTTGGCCTTCCAATGCTAAAAGTGAAGTCAGAATACATTTACTTAGGATAGGAAACATGTTTTCCTCCCACAAACTACTTCCACTATAATCTGTTTGTTGACTCTACTATTTATAGAACTATGGCCCATGATTCCAAAGGCCCAAGAGATATAAAAACTTTAATGTCCAAAATGATTTTTTGACGTTTAAATTGGAGAAATATAGCATCAAACAACTTAATAATATAAGACTTCACTGATTTCAAGAAATACTCTGAATCTGACAGAAATATATGATATATAATATATCCCACACTTATTGATTGACATCTGAAGCCACTACTCTCTTGTCACTCACTGTCCTTTGCATATTTGTTTGTTTCTCCAGAACACTTATTGAGAAACTTGCAGAGTGGAAGAGATGATTGCCTGATGTCCCTAATTTAGAAAGGGGGTGGGGGAGTCAGATCTTAGAAAACTGGATTTATAGTAGTCTAAAATAATAAGTTTAGAACCAATTACTTCTGAAACAAAACTAATAATTCAGGGACACAATAATAATAATAAAACAAAAAGAGAGGTCATTGTATGCATTTCCTGTGACTTTCAGGCTTGTCAAGTCCAATTGTGTTCCATTCACCACCAAAAGCTTGGCCTTTCTTCAATTGTGCCATCTGTTGAAGCACAGGATAAATTACTACTTCATAACCTAGTAGTTCAAAATAGCTCATATATCAGGCAAAATGGAACAATCCATCAAACAAATTTTCTCTATTAATGCAGTGTTAAAATATTTGTCCATTTAGCCAGTTTCATGGGAAAAAGATTAATTGCTCACAATAGAGTTTATTTTAACACAATGTACAATTCAAAGCAATCCAAGTCCCATTTTTAGTTATTCTTGTCTTTCTCTTATATAGACTTCATATGCCCAATAAATAAAATGTTACTAATAAAAATCTGAGCATCTATAACTAATTAGTATTAGCTCCTTAAATCTGTAACTGGGTAACTTTCTTACCCAACTTTATAAGCAAGTTTATGTCCTCTAATTTTTTGTGTTAAAATACTGATTGATTTTCCATCTGAACTAATCAGTTAAGGTCATACTTAATGAAACAAAAGGTCAAGTTATTCTTATTTTCTACTCTTTGTGAAATAAGTAAGCAAATTCTACCTGTTTAAAGATTCTCTTCCCACCTTTTTCAAAATAATTTATATTTATGTTCACAGGGATTCATATATATTATTGAACATTTGAAAATCTGCACCCTTTAAGTTATATTGCTATTTTAAGCTCCTTTTAAACAAGGCTCATGTCTTATGCATCTTTTATCCCTTTTTCTTATTTTGAAAATAATAGATGATAAATATTTAAGGATTGAATGAACGTTTATACAAATATATACCTTTATGTTTTAAATATGGCTACAGATTGGCAAGGGAAAAATCATTCTTACCAGCATATATATATATATATATATATATACACACACACACACACATATATATATATAACTATACACTTCCCAAATCAAATAATTTCCAAACCACAAAGCATGATATTTGTAAGTAAATATTTCCATTTCTAAATCTATTATAGTGAAAAAGATGATTAGCTTTCAAAGAGGGCATAGCGCTTTATCTTTTTGTTAGCTAACATTAACAAATTTGATATATAGAAATTAAAATAGATATACATAAAAACAAAGTCACAGTTTTATAATACAGAAAAAGGAATGAGGCTTCAAAAAATTTTAAAAAATCTACTGGACTCTTTCAGAGAAAAATAAATTATCTCATGTACACACACACACATACATACATGCACGCGCACCATGATCTAACGGTGAGGGCTGGTGGAGACCACAACCTCTGGGATACTGATTTGCGAAGGATGGAATGGGACAGAGAAACACTGGATATAGGTATAGCTTGAAAAACAAGAAAATGCTGTTTTATTATTTTTTTCTAATTTATGTCTAATAAAATTATGAGAAAGAAATTGGTACATATGCATAATCTGTTGAATAAATAAAGCGATGTTTTATTATAGATTTACTAAAACTATTTGTCATATTAGGATAGGTACAAATGCTTTACCTATGTTAAATTTCTGAAGTGCGTAAATAAGGATCAAGCACGTTTGTAAATAAGACTTGAGTTTCTTAGATAATTTTGAAATGCAAGCTTTCATTAAAAATAGTTACTAAGAAATATTAGTTTCTATTAAACTCAGTCAGGTCACACCCCAAATTGTTTTAGGTCAAAGAGGATTAGTTATTCAAAATTGATTATCTTTTCTTGGCAATATTTTATAATTCTTGTCATTTTTTTGTAAAAACAATAATAGTCTATTCATAGGCAATTTTCATCTTTGAGAAATTATGAAGTTTATTGTTGAAAAAGCTTTTATTTATTAAGGAATTTTAAATATACAGTAGTCCCTCTCTATATTGTGGTTCATTTATTGCAGCCTCCCTGTATCACAGGATTTTTAAAAATATTATATTTAATTATTTATCACAGATTTTTCCCTTTATTGTGGGATTTTGTGGTTCTGTACACATATGTTGTTAAAGTTCTGTAGGTTTAAGAGTGTAGAATATGTTTAAGAACATAAGTAGTGTTTATAAAAGTGTGGAAAAGGTTAATAAGGGAGTGGGAAAGGTTAATAAGAGACTGGGAATGGTTTATAAATGTGTGGGGAGGGTTTATAAAGCCTTAAAATATATATAAATACTAAAATAAATGTAAGGTTTCTACTTCGCAGATTTTCACCTATCATGGGGGTGGGGGGTCTAGAACGTAATACCCATGATTAGTGAGGGAATACTGTATCTACTTTTTGTAAATCAGCTCATTAGATTTTAAATTTATTTCTTAATTTGGGGGCTATAAAACATATATTTTTATATCTAAATGTTTGAGCAGAAACAATTGCATAAAACTTAATAACATACTAAAATCTTACATCCTTGTGGATTCCACCCGGAATGTTGTTTTATTTCATTTTATTAGTGGCCTTAAAGATTTGGGGTGAATTCACATCAGCAACTAAAGTTAAGATTGAATGTGTATCTTCCACGATCACTATTCTGAGGTTATTTCCTTATTTGACAGGGGAAAAAATTCTGTGATTTACAACTTTCTAAAAACTCAAGCAAATTCATACAAAGTATATTTGCCGTTTTTCTTAAATTATTTAAGCCACATTTAGAGACATCAAAAACTTGTTGATTTACTAGAAAAGAACTCCCGCTTAAACCATAAATGTTTTGGAGAAAATTAAAAAGAAGTCAAGTTTGTGAGGGAGATAACGCACCCAGTAGTTGAGTATCACTCCTTTGGCAAAAAGGTGACGAAATGCTCCAGTATGTGTTCTAGAAATAGAAGGAGTGGGTAGGAAACGAGTAATAGACCTCCATTGTAAATACAGCTTGCACTTTCCCACTTCTGTAATGCAATATGGCTGACACTGGCTTGAGACAAAATTAAACAAACTCTGATCCTGGATGTGCAATTGAGTGCTGCTGCAGAGATAACCGTTCCCTTTTCACATGTATGTTCTGAGGGCGGGGCAAAAATGACAGCAGACCATAGTTGAACTTAGGAAGACTGGAAATTCTTCACCTACTGATTATGAAGAGAAGAAATGAATCTGTTATTTAGATGCATGAAGACATTTTGTTAATTGGACTATTTGATTCTGTGGAACTATAGATAATTATGCCTAAAATGATGGCATAAATACATTGGTTAAGGTTTTTCTGTACCAATCAATGTTCGAACCATTTTCAAAGGTTATTCATTCAGTTTAGCCAGTAAAATGTTTGCTTGCGTCATTTCGCTTATATTAAGTATGATTTAGTTTTGTATTATATTTCTGATTTATGAACTTGCCTGAAAAACATTTCTTATGCATTCTCATGTTTATCTATCATTTACAATTAACTGGAGGCCTAGAAGATTTTTTCTAAATATGATTCTACATATTTTATCATATTGAGTAATTTTATAATTAATTCCAATTTTAAAGCCAACCCCAAAATAGTATAACTTAACTTTGTGTGAAGATGTAAACACAGTCTAAGACAGTAGTCCCTCTCTATATCGTGGTTCACTTATCACAGCCTCACTGTATCGTGGGATTTTAAAAAATATTACATTTAATTACTTATCACGAATTTTTTTGCTATATTGCAGGATTTTGCGGTGCTGTATATGTATGTTGTTAAAGTTATGTAGGTTTAAGAGTGTAGAATATGTTTAAGAACATAAGTAGTGTTTATAAAAGTGTGGAAAAGATTAATAAGGGAGTGGGGAAGGTTAATAAGGGACTGGGAATGGTTTATAAGTGAGTGGGAAGGGTTTATAAAGCTTTAATATATATATAAATACTAAACTAAATGTAAGGTTCCTACTTCACGGCTTTTCACCTATTGCGAGGGGGAGGGTCTAGAACATAATACCCATGATAAACGAGAGAATACTGTATATCTATCCTCTGTCTCAAATGGAAAACCAGCTCAGAAATGAAATATTGCTTAAAGGAAGACAGTGCCAGACTATAGATACTTACTATGGAACTCTAAAAATGTGCCATGGGTTAAAATATATCCCCATGGAGAACTAGTCAAGAAATCTGCACAGTTGCACAGTTAACTGGAACCTTCAGTTTAACTAATTGTTGGCATTAGGAAGGAAATTACAGTATTTGTTTTAAAAAATGACAACCCAAGTGCATATGTGGTGTAAGTGTATATTGGAGTCTGGCAAGTACATGGACAAAAAGTGGTGAATAAAAATAATGTAAAAAGTTACAAAGAAGCCCTATGAAAGTCACCAGTGGTGAGAGGGATAAATAGCAGCTTGATCTATGGAAGAAGAATGATTATTCCTCAGAATGGCAGTGTGGAGGAGGAGAACGTTTCCCCTTTCCCCACTCAGTTCTTCTGGTTGTTCGATTAATCGAAAGAGCATAAAACATATTAACAAATGAGCATAATAAAATTTAATTACTTATGTACAGTGCGGTGGTTCCATAAGATGAGGCCTGAGAAAAAATTGGGCAGTTGAGGCTTACGTGACATCCTGAATCAAGGAGAAAGGGGCGGCAGTAGAGGTTTCAAGGACAGGAAGATAATTCACATGGAGATAGAAAAGCAAATGGTTGATAAACAGATGTTACCTGGGCCATTTTCCTTATTGTAGTTTTTCATTATCATTTATCTCCCCTTTCCCTCCCTGCCCTGCCCCGCAATCATCACATTGTTGTCCATATTCACGGGTACTTTATTCTTTTTGCTCAAGACCTCCACCCGCTGGCAACCAGCCCTCCCCCAATCCCCCCAGGGCTGTCATCTGCTCTCTGTCTATGAGTCTGTCTCTATTTTACTTGTTAGTTCAGGTTGTTCATTAGATTCTACATAGGAGTGAGATCATATGGTGTTTGTCTTTCTCTGATGGGTCTATATCACTTAGCATAATGTTCTTCAGGTCCATCATGCTGTTACAGAGGGTAGTTTTCTTCTTTTCTGCAGCCCAGTAGTATTCCATTGAAGTGGCAGAAGCATGCTTCTGAAATGTTACAAATTCTGATTTAATTTTTATATAGTAATAATTGTTTAATTGATGTATTTCCAGTGGGTCAGTTATTCTAAGGTATCGTATTTTGTTTGACAATAAGCAAGACATAATTAATAGTAATAATAATAATAATAGACAAAGATACATAAGTCAGTGACTACAGAATTACTCTTAGAGACATGGGCATGCTATAGTAAGGTCTTGTGTAGAGTTTAGTGAGCGAACTTAAATATCTACCATGCTTAAACTTTATGGATTCTTTGCAAAAGTATACCCTGTGTATTAAACAATATAAGTTTACAAATTATTTTTTGAAACAGTGTTATGGTATTTTTAAAAAATACATTTATGTATTTATTTATCTATTTACTCATTCAACAGAAACTGTGCTGGGGCATTTTCCTATGCTTAAGGACCTTATGAGCTAGAAAACAAACTTTTTATTTTTTTCTATTACTTATGACATATAACTTATACCATTGATAAACGTTATAGGTTGATTTCTTCAGCAATTATATATAATTGTATAATTTATCAATCTATTTTTAAAAGTCAACCTATTAATTTTCTCACCTATAATTGGGTTAGGGTTTTTTTTGTTAGTGTTGTTGCCGCTTCTGTTATTGGAGAAGGTGATGAAGGTTGTGGTATCGCAACTTCTCTCGTCAATGCTATTAAGTGGGATGTTTTTGGAGTTTCATTCATTCATCAAATATTACTAAAAGCCTAAACATGAAAAATGTTTTTGTGTAAATTGTACATGGAATTATTGCCCAACAAACATAAAGTCATCAGTGTAATAGTCTCTGTATTCAAGTTAACAGACTTGGGGGAAAAAATGAGTGATGTTTTTTATAGTAATTGAGAAATGGATCCAAGAGTCTTTTCAGACTGCAGGAAAAAAGATAAGTAGCAGTCAGTTTCCAGCTCTCCTCAAGAAGTACCTTAGGTCAGACATGCTACAGTTTCCTCCATTTGATAGAAACTAAGACATTCTAAGACCTCTTGATGTTTGCCAGAAAAGGTCTTTTACAATAATGCAAATATTTATATTTTCAGTGATAATTATATTATTTGTAATAACGGTAGATATATGAAGTCATGAGATAATATTTGAGTCAAAATTTTATTCTAAAAACAGCAAGATATCTATCCCTATATGATTTTCCAAATAAAATAAGCCCATAGTTAAATATCTCTTCTAAGTTGACAATATATGTCATGGGTAGGAAGGAATAGTTCTATTGCTTAAAGGTTTTCTTCCTGCTATAGAGTGTTAAGATTTCCTTCTTTAAACACCAGTGTTTGTCTTTTCATATTTCTCCACATTCTTTCATAGAAAAATGTAATTGTTTTATGTAGTCAACAGTGATTGTCTCTATCTTTGGTGGTTCCCTTTATTTTAAAGCATTCAAGGTTATTTTCCACTCTTCCAGGACTAATTTATATTTGTCTTTCAAAACATCTCATTATATTTCTTATTTACCTTATAATATCAAGATAGAAACAAATGAATTTTTACAGCTGCTGTGACTGATTTTAAGGATAATGAACACTTTCCAATAACACATATCATGCGATGGAAACTTTTGGTTAGTAAATGTGAATATGATATAATGTTTTTACTATTACAAAATACATTATATTTTTCCTAGATCTATCTAGAGAAAAATTCAGAGACTTTAGTTTAATGTAGTTATTAATATGGTTAAAATAGCACATGTTTTCATGTGAGTCAACTAATCATAAATGTAGACTGAACTTAGAAAGTAAAATGATGTATTAATAAGTTTGTCATATCACAGAAATGGATGCCTGAGTAAGGTTACCACAGATAAGATATAGCAAAGATAGTGTTTAATAAGTAACCTGACCTACTTTCACTTTTCCTAAAATCTGTTAGCTACAGAAGCAACAGAAGAATCCTTTCACCCATAAAATTTCCCATTAGTGTTAGAAAATATTAGACTAGTCTTTGTCTGGGGGAAAAATAATTTGATGATTTGTATTTTAAGTTTTGTCTTTTTGTCACAGACACAAATAAATTTTTTAAAATGCCAAATAGATTAACATGTGAACAATTCAGATTACTGTATACCAAAGAGGATTATGAGATTGCTAAGGAAAAACTGGAAACCAAAATGGTCATTCTAAATGACAATACGCATTAAATATACTATCCCAAACCTGTACGTACACATCGTAATATGTTCTGTACCCAGGAAGCTTCTGATATTCATACTCTAACTTTTGTTTGCTATACTCAGCCAGAAGATCAACACCATATTCAACATCCTCTTTAAAGTATAGCTGTGGTGGCAATTGCAACAGATTTCAAAGTATAATCTTATACACAAGATTTTTGTAATGATAACACATTTTACAATATAATATTCTATTATATATAGAATATTGTTAATGTCAGTTTAAAAATGTTCTCATTGATTTTACTTTACTTTAAAGACATATATACATAACATAAACTTACTGTTGTAGATAACTGAGTTTTACTGGGTACTAACTACTACATAATTATAGATACTTATTTTAAAATTTAAAAAATTTAAACATCTTTTCCTGTGGCCCAGATACCAAAATGTCAAAATATTTTGAAAAAAGAAAGGCTTTATTTTTTATCAGTGTGTATTAGTATTTGTGAGAATATAATTTAAATGTTTTATGTGTAATTTGGGTGAAATCAAATTATATTTTGTGTGACTTTTGAAAATGAACTCATTCATATATAAAATGAGTTTAAATTTCATGGTTTTTGAACTGATTAGTATTTTATAATATTATAAATACTTAATATTATTAAATACTTAAGTCTAAGTATTTACTTTTAATTAATCTATACTAAAAATAAAACTTTATATAAAGAAATAAAGATATTTTTACATATTTCAAATATGAGAACAAATAAGGAATGAATTTTTGTATTTCAGTAAGGTACTACTATTTTTTTCAGAACCATTGCTAAAAAGAAAATTCATGTATATTGGTTAAGTGTACACCTGAAAATTTAATTGTATAGAATTCAGTCTTCCAATTTATAGTGTCTAATAGAGATATTCAAATGAGTACCTAATTAAGTAAATTACAGCTTGAGTATATATCAGATAGAACTCAAACTTGGTGAGACTTACTCATCTGGATACCCTGGAATCCTACTTTTTATTTTTATTATTGATTGGTTAATTGATTGATTGATTATGCTATTACATTTGTCCCAATTTCCCCCCTTTGCTCCCTCCACTCAGCATCCCCACTCCCTCTGGCGATCCCCCCTTCTTCGTTTCTGTTCATGGATCATGCATATATGTTCTTTGGCAACTCCATTTCTAATACTTTCTCTTAACATTCCCCTGCCTATTCTGTAACTACCAATTTCTATTTCTTAATCCCTTCACCTTTTCCTCCATTTTTCCAGGCACCCACTCCACACTGGCCACCATTCCAATATTCTCCATGTCTGTGATTTTGTTTCTGTTCTGCTTGTTTGCTTAGTTTGGTTTTCCTTTTTTAGATTCAATTGTTGATAGTTATGCATTTATTGCTATTTTAATATTTATAGTTTTGATCTTCTTTTTCTTAACTAAGTCCCTTTAGCATTTCATACAATAATGGCTTGGTGATTATGAATTCCTTTAGCTTTACCTGGACTGGTGAGCACGTAATCTGCCCTTCTAGTCTAAATGATAGTTTTCCTGGATAGAGTAATATAGGTTGTAAGTCCTTGCTTTTCATCACTTTGAATACCAGATCTGTCTGGAAAAAGTCCAGCCATTATTAATATAGCAAGAATGGTTTGCACGACATTAATGTAACATGGCAGTCAAAGAGGGTGGACTGGAATTCGCATATGCTATTACAGTTGTCCCAATTCCCCCCCTTTGATGACTTCACTGTACTAGTCAGTGGGGGAAGTAGACACAAGTTAGTGAGCATCAGTGCTGTGTAGCTGTCGCATTAAAAATGACTGAGTGAGTAGAGTAGAGCAACAAATTGGCATCAAAGTTTGCATTAAACGTTCCTCCATGGAAAGTATTTGGCTTTCAGGGATGATGCACAAAGTACAGCACAAATAAATGTGTGGCACAAATGCTGCAAAAATGGTCGAGAGTCTGTTGAAAGTGATCTACGTCTTGGAAGGCCTCAGCGAGCAGAACACCTGAGAAGGTTGAATGTGTACGGGCTGCAATCAGCAAAGATTGGCAACTGACAGTGCAAGAAAAAGAAGATGATCTGGGGACCCCAAAAACTACTGTGTCCAAGATTTTGATGAAGTATCTTGGCATGAAATGTGTTGTGGCAAAATTTGTTCTGCAGCTTTTGCTACCAGAGCAAAAGGAACATATGCTGAAGATGATAATGACTTGATTGAAACTGCTAACAGTGAACCGGATTTTCTCAAGGTCATAACTTTGAAGGGGACTGAGGCATCATTATCCTATACACAATGTTTTCTTGTATCTTCACTAAATGTCTCTATTTTTCCTAGTACATGACTGGATACTTTCTGGACACACCGCATTCTTCTTGCCAATCCCTTCTAGCCTGCAATTTTTCTTTTGAGAAATAGTTGACAGTTTTGTGGAAACTTCTGTTTAGTAATTATCTGCTTTTATCTTGCTGCTTTTAAGATTCTCTCTTTATATCTACCCTTTGACATTTTCATTATGATGGGTCTTGGTGTGCTCTTCTTTGTCTTGTATGGGAGTTTCTGTGTTTCCCTGATTTGTATGTTTACTTCCTTCACCAAATTAAGGATGTTCCCTTTATTACTTTTTAATATAGGTTTCCAATTTCTTTCTTTTTCTCTTTCTCTTCTGCTGGCACCTGTATGATGTGAATGTTGGAATGCTTGGAGTTGTCCCAGAGGCTCCTTGCACTAGCTTTGATTTTCTGGATTTTTTTTTCTTGCTGTACTTATAAGAGGTCTTTTTCTTCCTTAAATTACAAATCATTGATTTGATTCTTAGCTTCATCCATTCCATTGTTGATTTCCTGAAAATTGCTCTTTATTTAAATTAGTGTCTACTTCATTACTGATTGGGTCATTTTTATGCTGTTGAAGTACCCAATGAGTTCCTTAAGCATCCATATAACCATTGTTTTGAACTCTGCATCTGATAGATGGCTTATCTCCATTTTGTCTAGTTCATTTTTGGAGTTTTGTTCTGTTCTTTCTTTTGGGCCATGTTTCATTGTCTCCTCATTTTGGCAACCTCCCTGTGTTTGTTTCTGTATATTAAGTAGAGCTACTTTGACTCCCTGTCTTGGTAGCATGGACTAATGTAGTAGGTGTTCTGTGGTGTCCAGTGGTATAACCTCCCCTATGTCCCAAGCTGGACACTCAAGGTGAGCCCTCTGTGTGGGCTGAGTACACCTTCTTCTTGTAGATTAGCCTTGATTGTTGTCAACAGGTCAATGGGATGGAATTACCCAGCCCAGATAGCTGATAGGATTGGCTGTGACCCCTGGGTAGCAACCACCTCCATCCATGGTTTGTGGAGCTGGTTTGATGGTACTCTGATAGTTCTGAGTATTATTTGTTCTGTAGTTGACCTGTGATTTTGCAGTGGTTGTGTAAAGAAGAGAGCTACATTTACCTACACCTCCATCTTGACCAGAAGTCTCTACCTTCTTACTGACTTAAAGTTTCCCTATATGTTCACTCAGCTATCACTGTTTTATTCTTCATGTACTCTTTGTAAGTTATTACAAAGTTTTAAAAAATTTAATAAGCAACTTTTCCTTATAAAACAGTTTATCTTGCCATAATGGATAAAGAATAGACTGGTTTATTAATTTATTTGATAAGTACAATTATTGAAAAAGTGGTTTTAGATAGCATAGACATTCCTAATATGAGTTAATGTTTAAAGACTATTTAGAAGCAAGTAATATAACTTGTGGAAGATACTAATTGCAGAGCACAGAACTATTACTATTATAAGAATGGAAGTAAAAGACTGAGGACAGGAAGTAGACTTCTTCGGCAATAGATAGCATCCTTAGTCACAATGCTCTTTGCATATAACTGGAGTTAAAGCAAATTAGACAAAAGGCAGTGTAGTATTGAAAGGCATCATAAGCTTTGATTGGGTATTAAAATGTGATCACTATTGTGTTTATAATAGAGTGCATAATGAAGTCAAAATGTGTGACACTCTGTTTTTAACTAATGGAATAAATGAAAAAAAAACGAAGCACTAAAGAAAGAGATACAGAGGTTTAGACTAAAATAAATTTAATTTTGAATTGAAATATAGTCAAGATATATCTCTTTTAATTGTTTGAAAAAAGTGATTTTAATTGATTTTTGGGGGTGACATTGGTTAAATAAAATTATATAGGTTTCAAGTGTAATTTTTCTGTGCAATGTGATCTGTATATTGCATTGTGTGCCCACCACCCAACATCGAATTACCTTCTGTCACCATATGTTTGACCCCCTTTACCATTTGCTACTCCCCCAACCCCTTTCCCTCTAGTTAACCACCCTGCTGTTGTCAAAGTCTATAAGAGTTTCTTCTGACTTATTTCACTTAGTGTGATATTCGCAGGGTCCATCAATGTCATCATAAATGGCAATATTTCATTTTTTTCTTATGGCTGGGTAGTATTCCATAGTGTTCATGTACCACACCTTTATCCAGTCCTCTATTGAAGGACACTTCGGTTGTCTCCATGTCTCAGCCACCATGAACGGTGCTGCAGTGAACATATGAGTGGACATATCTTTGTGAATACATGTTTTCACATTTTTCAAGGAGATACTCACAAGAGGGATTGCTGGGGAATATGGTAACTTTAGTCTTAGTTTTTTGAGAAATCGCCATACTCTGAAACAAGCTGTTCTCAGCTGTTATACTGTGAAACAGGTGATTCTCAATTTAATATGTACCATTTTTTAGACTCTCTAACAATTAAATAAAGTTATTTATGAGATCACCAATACATATCAACATTCTCAGTTTGTTTCTAATGATGTGGGAAATTTCTAATGATATGAGACTTTCAGTGTTAAGCTGTAAAAAGCTAGGACAGAGTGCGATGACTTTCTTTCCAAACAACGTACACACGCTTTAAACACTACAGATAGTAGAATTGACTTTGGGGAGTGAATGGTTTTTATATTTGCTTGACATTGTAGAGGATACAAATTTCCAAGAAAATCACTTTGTTTTTGTTTACTTTACTAAAATATTAATGGATTTTTTTCCCTTCAATATTGGAGGAGACTTCTCTATCCAAACCCATCTAATTAAATCTCATTCTTTCCCACCCCTACTTTCTTTTTTTTTTTTTAACATTAAGAAACTTTATTCTAAAATAACCGGTTTAATTTTCATCTCCAATCAAAAGGTTTTTAACTACACATGGCCATGTTTTCTAAATCAAAAACCAATAGAAATGACTAAGCTATTATTATTATTATATTTGGGTTCAGAAATGTTCTAAATAAGTCTAGATACATGGTTGTGCAAACAAAAAAAAAAAACCCTGCAAGATTAGAATTTGAATTTATCAAATAGAAATTCAAGTTAAGTGAGTTATTTCACAAAGAATATGTTTAGTACATTATTTTAGGCCAATAAATGTTTAATGCATTTTTTTTCCAACACCTAGAAAAAACGTGATGTAGTAAAATTACATAAAGTTTTTCCTGAGCTTCTTTTATTTGTTCAATTAATAGAACTGCATCACTCTTATTTCATGTTTCTTAGGAATTGACTAGTTTAATCTGTATAGCAATTTGATATACAACCACTTATGAACATATTTATTTGGTGTTGAATCTCAGTAATAAGGTTAAATAAGAAATAGCAGTAAATACATGAGTTCATAAGTTTATTGAAGTTACAGCTCTCTAGGTCATACACTTGTGATATAAAGGAGTGATTTGTTAACAAGAAGCTGTTACATTTAATAGACTAGATTTCCTTAGCCAATTCCTGGGACTGAATAATTCTAACTTAATTGTCCACTTTAAATCAGATTTACTATAGTTATTTCCTTTGCAGCATTTCAATAATAACCATGTTATTCTTCACAGGAATATCTAATGGAGTCTTTTTTTTTTGCTTGGAGAGAGCAGTTGAGAAAAATATTAGTCTGTCTCCAAACGTCTTCATTATAGCATATCTTCAAAGACTTAGGGTAGGGGATGGATTACAGAGGTGGAAGAAAGTCACACCCAATTGTTTGTAAGGATTTATTCTTATTTAATCATCTTTATAGTATCTTATTATGTGGTTGATGTATATTCAATTTGTAGGTGTGATATAAATATTTTTATTTTCTTACACTGTTTAACTTTCAGTGACAGAATAACTGGATACAAATTACTTAGATATGTGTAATGAAGTTTACTAACTCCTACAGTTTCCCAATGTAGTATTCTAGAAAGCAGTGTTTAGAAAGAGAAATATTTTCCCCTTCCCCACATCTCACTTTTTACTACTGGAATAATTACTGGGCATTAGAGGTAATAGGATAAAACTCTATTTTTTTCTCCACTGGAAGCTTTATTTTGAAGAAGTATTACTTATGTTAAGTGTCATAAACTGTGATTTTAATTGGGCAGATATAATCCAAACAACAAAAATACTGTAAATTATCAACAAATTAGAAGATATTGCCTACAATATTTTTTTACTTTTTTCTCTATAATCCAATTACTAATTTATCAAATAAGAGAAACTATAATACTTGGTCTATATATATATTTACAACATATTCCTATATCCTGGTTGCTTAATTTAGAATTATTATCTTTTATTATCCCTAAACATGGTTTTCCAGTATATTGACTGACCACATAGATATATAGAGTATGATTTATTTTTTATTTACTTTTTTCTAAAGTTATTCCTTTTACTTTTTGCTTAAATTCTTTTTTTAATTAAAATTATTTTGGTGGCATTGGTTAATAAGATTATATAGGCTTCATGTATACAGTTTTATGATACATCAGCTGTATTTTGCATTGTGAACCAACCACTCAAAGTCAAATCCTCTTCCCTATTGAGCAAAATAATTTCAGACAGAAAGAGTTAAGAACCATTTAATTTCACTCCTAAGTGGGATATAAATCTGAAAGCAGCATATGATTTTTTTATCAATAGGTTTTTATTGATGAATATATTTTCTTAAAAAAAAAAAAACCTTTCCAAGTTGAACATGTAATATCCTACTCGGTTGGCAGCCGTCCGTCTCGAGAGACGATGGTGTAGCTCCTACTAGTTCTCTGCATTTTGAGTATCGCAATACATTTGCTAAACAGAAAATTGTTATTATTCTCTATTATAATTCTTCATTATGTGTTTTTATGTGACCTGCTTACTGCTACTTAAGGACTTAAAATTACATGCATGTAACATCCAAGAATGAGGTGACAATTGTGTTTGTAACCTTCTTCTGTTCTTTGAGAAATAGTACAAGCCTTCCCTTTCTTTCATGACCCATATCTTTGTTATTTTACTGCTTCCTTTCTTTTTTCCATTGAAAAGAGAACATCTCATGGGCTTTGCCTCTTGCTGTATTCATTTATCTTCCTTTATTTTCTCTTTAAACCTCTCCATCAGACATGTCTTTACCACTCCTCTGAAACTGCTCTTTCCAAGGTTACTCTTGACCACCACGTACATTTTACTTACCATTTCTCAGACCTAGCTTGCTTGAATTATCATTAGGATTTGAAACAGACCATTTCTCTTTTTGCTTTTTGTTTTATACTTCTGTTCTAAAACTCTACTATTATCTATATGACTTCCTCTCTGACTACTCTGTCTCATTCCTTTTGTTCATTTTTCCTCACCTGCCTACTCACACCTTTGAGCATCCCCAGGGCTCACTTGTTGTGCCTCTTTTTTTCAGTATATACTCATTGTTTTGATTTTTTAAAATCTGGTCTCATAAATTAAATAACATCTTTACAGTGACAACTGCTATTTATATCCTGAGCCTGGACCTCTTCCCTGAACTTGTACATTTATCTGCAGAATTGCATGTCCATCTGGATGTCTAGAAGGCATTCCACTGTATCACGTACACAACTGACTTTATGGCCTTATGGTCCCTCCCTCAAATGTGCTTCTTTGACAGCCTTCAACATTGTAGAAATTGACCACTTGAGTTGCTCAGGTCAAAGTCTTTGATATCAATTCTTATTCCCTTTTTTCTTGTACATCCCATATTCAACATGTTAGCAACTTTTGTTGGCTTTACTTTAAAAAGAAAATCTGGATTCTGATCCCTCCTCCCAACTCCACTGTTTCTGCCCTGGGAAACCATTATCTTATACCTTGTTTGCATTATTGTAGTAGCTTTCTGATTGGCCCTCCTGCTCCTGTCTTCCCTCTCCAGTCTACCACTCATGTGCACCTAGTCTCTGTACACTTGCTACATCCCCTATTTCTTTTCCTTGACTAAATAATTTTGTATCATAGCCCTTATAACCATATTAATATGTTTTATTTTTACATTTTACAACTATTTCTTTTTTATTGAGATATAATTGAAACATAACATTGTATTGTACACTGTAAAATAATTACCACAATAAGATTAGTTAACATTCATCACCAACAGAAAAATTAAAAATTAAAAAAAAAATCTTATAATGAGATCTTTTAAGAGACATTCTCCTAGCAAATTTCAAGTAAACAATAACAGTGGTGTTAACTATAGTCCCCATGGTCTACATTATATCTCCAAGATTAACTTATCTTTTAACTAGAAATTAGTATTTTTTGACTAACTTCAGCCATTTTGACTACCTCTAGTAGTAACTACCAACCTGTTCTCTGTACCTATGAGTTCTATATTTTTGTTGTTTGTTTCTTTTTAGATTCCACATATAAGTTAAATATCTCAGTGTTTGCCTTGATCTGACTTATTTTACATAGCAAATGCCCTCAAGTCCATCTAGTTATATCTGGGATATTAGTTATAATACAGATGCCTACTACCAACTCAGAATTTCTCAGAGTGTTATCTGGTCAATTTATTAGATAATAAATCCAGGTGATTCTAATGGATTTAAAATGTCAGATTCAGGAGTCTAATTGTAAAGTCTGTAGAAAGTCTGAGATTTTATGATTTTAGGATCAGTACTACTTGTAAAAAAAAAATGAAGTGTATATATCAAGGCAATATATTAGGGGTAAAGTGCTCTTTGAGTCTTATTTTAACAACTGAGTACAAAAAGGAGGGACCTTTCCTTGTTCTGCTTTTATTTTTGCTACTGAAGTCAGCAGTATTGCTCCCTGGTCACATATGTAGCCTCACCAGCTCCTGTCAGAGCAGTTTTCTAGTCATGTCTATGTTCAGAGAGGCCAGTTAGGAGATGCCTGTGGAGTTGATGGTCCATGTATTACCACGATCTAGGGTTCTAAGAAACACTCAGTTCTTTGATAGTGTACTAAGTGGCACCTGACTCTTTGCAGGAATTTTTCTTGTTGTTTAATTTGTCCCTGGGGAGTGACTTTGGACTAGGGAAGACTAGTATATTTACACATAATTACTGAGAATTCAAGGTCTTTTAACTTTGCTTCATTGTGGATACATATTTAACTGCATTTTATATAGTTTTCTTAGGAAAATAAAGTAATTAAACTATATGTGCTGAAAATAGTGTTTTTTGAACTATTGATATATTTTTAAACTATTTTTTGAATAACTAACCTCTTGTTTTTTATTGTAAAACTAAGGAACACAAGTCCTGAGAGAAAATACTTGTAAAATTTCTTGATATTCTGATATATTTAATTCAATGACTGAAAAAAATATATATTGTAATAGAATTTATGGCAGCTACTATATTCATATATTGAGGAATAAGAGAAGAGTGTTATTGCAAAATGCCCATTATGTTGTTAATATGATCTTATAGCTTTAGAAGTCTCTATAGTAAAGAAAATCATTAGATTACCAAGTATTAAAAATCTAGTGGTAAGTATAAATACTGGATAGTGGGAGAAGTTTACAGAAATAGGAAAAACTTCAAAGTATATATAGGAGAAAATTAAGAAATCGATTAGAAAAGGAGTTTTATAAATCTTAAGCCAGTAGAAAGAGATTTGAATTGGTATATATTACAAAAGCAGATCCTTTGTTTGTTGGTGCAGTTTAATAAAGAATCATGGATAACTATGATTTGCATAAAGCATAATCATGAAATAATTCAAAGATGAAACTAAGAACTTAATACTTTACCTCCAACTTAACTCACAAAAGGAGAATATAATTGAAGTGACCATGCATTCCAAAACAGATGAAAAAGAAACAGAAAAATTTAGCAGGGAAACAGGTCCATAAACTGTGTTCACTATTGTGACCTGGTCATGACTAAATCTAAGTGTCAGTTTTTTAGAGGCTGAATAAAGAGAATGGGTGTAATTTTCCTAGAAGGAGGTAATTTGCCATCCTGCTTTGTATTAATTGCCAATCCTTATTCTAGCAGGAGACCTCATTAATTGCACCACCATGCACCCAATCACTTAAGTAAACTGAACGATTTAGCATAAGCACCTAGGAACCTTCTTAGTTAGGGCCAACTCAAAAAATAAAAGCATCTGGATCATCATAAATTAAGCAGAACTGTCCAGTGTGTTTTCTTATTCAGAACCACATGCCTCAGACAGCATGACATCTTAGATCTAATTTTTAGCTTAGTTGCCATACTCATTGCCTTTTTCTTTATTACTGAATTTATTGGGATGACATATAATAAAATTATATAGGTTCCAGGTATACAATTCTATAATACATCATCTGTATATTGTATTGTGTGTTCACCACCCCAACTGTCATCGTTGCCTTTTCACAAGAAAACATAAGACTATCATTTTATTTCTAAGAAATGGAATATGCGTTTCTCAGATCCTGGTTTTCTGAAATCAAAATGCTCTTGCATTTCTTCACATCAAAAAGGTAAGCAGCCCAGTCAGGATTGTCAAATGGAACTAGAAAGTTTACATTTATTTCAAAGTTTAAATATGTAGACATTGGCTTTCATAATTGTGTTCTCAGTCAGGTACAGTCAAAGATTTGTGTTCTTGAGAGAAGTGTTAATGTACAATAAATTGTATTAAATATAGCCTCAAAGTAGACATTCAAAAACAATTATTCCATCAAGTTAATTAAACAGTCTATCAGTAGTTCCTAAAAGCAATATTCTATCCACATTGACAAAGGAAACACATAAATGAAGGGGCATGGAATGCAACTATTCCATCTGGATACAAACAATTATTACAGCACTGGCTCTGCCCTGGGCAGGGCCTGGCTCCAGGGTGGATAGTAATGGAAGGGCATCAAAGCTGCCGAAGCATTCAATGACTGCAAAGTAAACAAAGTATGCGCTGTAATGAGAAACCGAAGCAGAATCTTAAGTGCTTCAACAGAGTTTTATGATGCCTGAGAACTCCTAGGGCAGACTGGAGAATCTGACAG